>NW_027656271.1:0-117335 GCF_964235325.1 Thermobia domestica | reverse complement strand
CAGCTCTTACTAGAGTTACAGTGTGAACATTTTACATTGCAATTAGTGCTCTGGCCCTTTCAAGAGCCACAGAGTGAACTCCCCACACCAATACAAGCCATTATCTCCGGCTTACACTAGAGCCACCCTGTGAACATTATTCATAATATTAGTGTTCGGCCCTTACAAGGACCACAAGTGCACCCCGCTCAAATACTAGTGAAACATTGAGGAACTAGTGTCTACGACTGGCCCTTTCGAGAGCCACAAAAAGAAATCGAAATGCCTTTACAGGCTAAACGTACGCGAAAACCCATCCAGGACAGTAAGAACATTTTGAAAAAGTATAAAGCCTTGAAGTACACGCCCATTGGGCCTGTGCCAAAGAAACGAGTAGTGCCACCCTCCCCCCGAATTATCCCAGAGCCAATGGAGCCTCTACCCACCCACAAACCCACGAAGGACAACCAGCCAGCACCGAAGACAACGAGTCAGGAGGTCTTCCCGCCCCTCCCAACCCCACCCCAAGTGGAACAAGCAAACAAGACTAGAGAAGCTGAAACTGACAGCGCGAAAGCAGGTCCGTCAAGAACGTCAAATGACGACACATCAGGATATATCACCCCCAAGAAGACGTTCAGACCAAAAACGTCATTGTGTGCAACCATCGCTTCTGTAGTGCAATTCAGAAACCAGTACTCGGTTCTTCGACAGCAAAAACTTGACAGAGAAGCAGCAGCCGAGGAGGAAGAGGACGACGAAACAGCAATATCAGAAAAAATCGAGAAGATGGACATCATCCAAGAAACGGGAGAAAGCCCCAAGGAAATCCCCCTCCCGAATCTCGCAACGAAGAAGATACCGCCAATATACATATACGGCATCAAGAACAGAAGTACATACGTCCAGACCTTGGCTGCCACATGTACAGAACCCCCAGAGGCTTTTCACAACAAAGATTTTATAAAAATACACTGCGCCAATATGCAGGACTTCCAGAAAATCGACGCCTACTGCCTCCAGACGAATGCTTCGTACTCCACGGAGTTACCAAAATCAAACAGACCTCTCAAAGTGGTAATCAGGAAGCTGCCACTTGACACATCACATGACGACATACATAAAGCCTTAGAAACACTGGGATACACACCTGCTGCGGTCTCCCAACTCAGAGGCCGTCCAGACGAGAAGGGAGTCAGACCACTCTTTCCGCTGTTCTTGGTCTCTCTCCCAAAAACAGCCACCAACTCCGACATATATAAAGTTCGCTTTCTACTCCACTTCAGAGTAGAGATAGAACCGTACAAAGGCACAGACATGTTACAGTGTTTCAGGTGCCAAAGGACAGGTCATTCCCAGCTGACCTGCAATGCCACTCCACGCTGTGTCAAATGTGCAGGACCCCACCACAACAGAGAGTGCCCCAAAACATCAAGGGAAACACCAGCCAAGTGTGCTAACTGCCAGGGAGCCCACCCTGCAAATTACCAGGGCTGTGACTACCTCAAGAAGGCAAAACAGAAGAGAGGCAACCAACGATTCCCCCCACCCCAGCCGCCAGCAGACGATCAGGAAAACACATCCAAGACAGCAGACACCCAACAGAAGCCAACAAAATCAAGCACGTCCAACAAGACTGAGAACAGCCGACCACGCCAGGAAGAGTCCACCAAACCTCATCCAAGGAAAACCTCCCAGAACCCAAAACCAACACCGACCACCAGTGAAACCACCCCAGAGAAAGAGCCAACCAGACAGGAAGACCAACCACAAGGAACACCAAGCAACCAAGACAAGCCAACCCCAGCGCAGCAAGATTCCAGTCAAGAACCATCCCTGGCAGCGACCATCAAGGAAGTGATGGAATTGCTACAGGGACTTAACATCAGAAAATTCGTGAACACCCTGAAGTCAGGACTACAGAAAATGAAAACAGCTACAGACCCCGTCACGAAGTTCACAACCCTCCTTGAAATTGCAGCCAGCATCCTCGATGATGGAACGGAATAAGTCAACCATAACCCGTGACCTGAGACTCGCGTTTTGGAACGCGAACGGTATTAAAGACCAAAGACTAGAGCTGACAGATTTTCTCACTCGAGAAAAGATTGACATAGCCCTACTTAGCGAAACACATCTCCATCCTCCAGACACCTTCAAGATTCGCAACTACGTAATGTATAGAACAGACCGGCAAGGACGCAAGGGAGGCACAGCTGTTTTAGTGAAGAGACACATCGCTCACGACACACTACAGTTGCCACCGTTACAAACCATAGAGGCCACAGCAGTAACCATCCACTCACCAGATGGCCCTCTTCAGCTCATCTCGACGTACAAGAAGCCATTGGCACCTATCCAAGCCCAGGACCTGCAAGCGCTAAGAAGACTAGGACATCGAGTTCTCGTAGGCGGGGACCTGAATTGTAAGCACCCCGCTTGGAATTCTAGGGTATCCAACCAGGGCGGACGAGACTTGTTTCAAGCACTGAGAAACATCGACTTCCTGGCCACAGCTCCCCCTGATCCTACACACTTCCCGACTAATGGAGGTGAACCAGATGTGTTAGACATGGCTCTCACGGCTAACATTACAATCAAGGACGGACCAAATTCAGTCATCGCACTTCATTCAGACCACGTCCCAGTCACCATGACGGTAGCGCTGCGTACACACGTTCCAGCCAATCAAGTACCACGCCTCCGTCAAACTAACTGGGACGATTACACCAGGAATCTTGCAGAAATGATCGACCCCAGGCTGCCAATCAACACACCGGACGAGATAGATGCCACACTTGCAACACTCACGGCATCAATGCAAACCGCATATAGACTGGCAACAACTACCCAGCTCATCCCTCAAGAAGAGCAGAAACCAGAAGATCTGAGGACTACAGCACTTATCCACCTAAAGCGCTGGGCCAGGAAGAAATGGCAGGCCACACGCCACCCAGCATTCAAAACCCTATGGAATTCATTGACTACCAGGGTGAAGAAACGTCTCCAACGCCTCCGACTCAACCAGTGGAACGCCAGGCTTCAGGAGCTTGAAACCCCATCCAGAGACTTCTGGAGACTTCTAAAGTCATTGTCAAGAACACCTGGACCCCCCAAAACCCAACCGCTGCGTGGGCCGCAAGGACACCGTACAGCTACAGTCAGCACTCCGACTGGCTACCACAACAACGACAACTGAGGTACGACCCAAAAGTGCAGCAGAACATCGCACAACAGTTCTAGTGCAGTTGAAACGATGGGCAAGAAAGCAGTGGCAGCGAACACGACATCCTGCGTATAAAACACTCTGGAACAAGCTCACCTCCAGAGTGCGTAAAAGGCTACTGCGCACCAAGCTAGCATCATGGAACCAGAGACTACAAGAACTTGCCACACCTAACAGAGACTTCTGGAAGCTGGTCCGAGCGCTCACCCGACCATCCTCCGGAACAAGGAACTACCCTCTCCAAGGACCCCAGGGACTACTCTACGAGCCCCAGGAACAGGCAGACCAATTCGCAGACACCCTGGAGAACACATTCCAACCAAACCCCATGCCCACCCCACCAGACCTTCAGGAAGCGGTCCGCCAGACAATCGAGGAAGTACAGTTTGATGACCCAACGCCAGCAGAAGCCCTGACAACACCCCGAGAAATTCAGCACGTGATCCGGCGACAGTCTCTTCATCGAGCTCCTGGACCAGACCAGATCACGCCCGAAGCACTCCGGAATATCCCGAGGAAGGCCCTGGTACTGCTCTGTAGGATATACAACGCAATTTTACGACATGGCTACTTTCCAAAAGCCTGGAAGACAGCAAGAATATGTATGATCCCAAAACCTGGCGCTACCCGGACAAATCCTTCAAGTTACAGACCCATCAGCCTACTGTCACACGTCAGCAAAGTGTTTGAAAGGATCTTCCAGCGAAGACTGCTGCAGTTCGTCACCGAACATAACCTGCTACCCGACCATCAGTTCGGATTCCGCAGCGGACACAGCGCAGAGATGCAGCTCGTCCGGGTAGTAGAACTCATCACAGCCAGGTTTAATGAAGGCGGCCACACCTTGGGTGTTTTCCTAGACATCGAGAAAGCCTTTGACAAGGTGTGGCACGAGGGGATCATACATAAACTCCAGATTCAGAACTTCCCACACTATCAGATCAGAGTGATTGCTTCGTATTTGTACGAAAGAACATTCTACATCTCCCACGCTGGGCACAAGACCAATCCACGACCCATCCGGGCAGGAGTCCCACAAGGCTCCTGCATCTCACCTCTCCTCTACGCGCTGTACACAAGCGACGTCCCTACCACTCCCAACACCACCCTTGCAACCTTTGCCGACGACACGGCGATCTTTGCTTCACATGGGAACCAACGGTACGCCACGGTATACCTGAGAAGACACCTCCAGCTTCTAGACGCCTGGACTCAACGGTGGAAAATCAAGGTGAATCCCCGCAAAACTGCAGTCGTAAACTTCACCAAGAACAGGACACTAGAACCTGCCAACTTCCAACTGGCCGGAACACCGCTCCCAGAAGAACACCAAGCTAAATACCTGGGTATACAGCTGGACCGGAAGTTGACGTTTGAGACCCACCTCACAACAGTCACCAAGAAAGCGACGCAAAGGTTCAAGGCACTACTACCCTTACTCCTCTCCCCATCCCTAGCTCATAAGACACGCAAGCATGTCTATGAAATGAGCATCCGTCCCATCATCCTCTACTCCCACCCAGCGTGGCAACATGCAGCAAGAACTCGACTCAGACCACTCCAGGTACTTCAAAACAGGGCAGCCAGGGCCATAACAGGTCATTCCATGGACACATATCTCCAGCAAATACACGAAGACATCGACCTTCCTTTCCTCGAGGAAGTAAGAAGAAGAAGAACCATCAAATTCTGGAGGACTGTCAAAAACTCCCCACATCGTCACGTGAATACAATAGGAACTGCACACCCCCGTAGAGACATCTACAAGATGCCAAGACCGCCCGATTGAAAAATAACAAACTCCAGCCAGGGATGCGCGACAGTTGCGGTCCCTTCAGCACAAATTGAAAAACAGTAAGTAACAACATCAATCACAACACAGGCATGAAGGCAAGGGCCCAGGCCCGAAACTTCCACCATGGAGTAATCCAGCCAAAAGAAGAAGAAGAAGAAGAAGCGAAAATTTCATTCTTCAGTATCGTTGAGTTTATTGCAGAAAGCAATGGCAGATACGGCATCAGCACCTGCAGCCCCGGCACAGGCTTCTCCTAAGAAGTCTGCAAAGCCTAAGAAACCAAAAACAACACCTTCTCATCCAAGAACATCAGAAATGGTGAACAACGCCATCAAGAATTTGAAGGAAAGGGGAGGAAGTTCACTGCAAGCTATTAAGAAATACATCTCTCAGAACTACAAAGTGGATGCCGAGAAGCTTGCTCCATTTATCAAGAAATACTTGAGAAGTGCAGTTGCTTCTGGGTCTTTGGTTCAGACCAAGGGAAAAGGTGCATCTGGATCGTTTAAGCTTAGTGCTTCATCGCTGAAGGAGAAGCCTGAAGGTGGATCTTCAACCAAGGCGAAACGATCAGCATCAAAGGAGAAGAAGCCTGCGAAAAAGCCAGCAGCTAAACGTCCCAAGAAGACTGGTGAAAAGAAAAAGGCTGCTGCTCCCAAACCTAAGAAATCACCATCTAAAGTGAAGAAGGCAAAAACTCCCAAGAAGCCAAAGGCCCCGAAGCCAAAGAAGGCTACAGCAAAACCGAAAAGTGCTAAGAAGGCTGCACCAAAGAAGAAGTAAATGTGTCAGTAAATCATCTGACATTTTAAAACGGCTCTTTTTAGAGCCATCAAATACTTTGAGAAGAGTAAAATTGTGCTTTTCCTATCATTATCACATGTTCATTCATAGCAATGTATAGTATACACGCAAGGGACTTTGAGTTTTCTTTTTAACCGAAGCACTTCTTGATGTAAGTGCTTTATAACAGAGGGGAATTGAGGGTGGGGAAAGAAAGCTTTCACGGGTGTCAAGAATGGTGTACTCGAAAAAAAATGGGGAACACATTACGTAATGTCAATTTGTGATCACTTACTTTTTCCTTGTTCCTATCTTCAAGTAGCGAAACAGTACAGAAAACGCACTTAATGCATTTGTTAGAAAAACTTTTGCAGGCTGACTGGGTTCGATTCTCGGTGGGAGCTCAAATGTTTCGCATTGCACGTTAATAAGTAGGTCCACGTTTGAAACAGCCTTGCTGCTGAAAGGGACACTAAACTAAAATCAACTCTTTTCAAGGCTGGGGTGAAAGAAATGTTCGAACTTATTACAACTCGTGAAAGTGAAGTAGACTATGTTTCAATTTAACGTCGTACTATTATGATTTTTATGATAAAGGAGACGGGTGATTACGCCTAATGAATGATGGAAATACTGGTGTAATGAGAAAGTGTTAGGAAAAGGGAACACGCTAATAACCACGGATACCGTCTTATAATTCGTAATATTGCTATAAAGAAAAATAGTAACACCAGCAGAAATGTAGGTGTACAATTGAACTGATGTTAAGTACAAACAGACACTTAAAGAAAGTTTAGTTTAACGTTTGCATTCAACAGCAGCGACCTCTGACAAAATAATATTACTTTTGCTACCTTGGAAGAAGTACATATTTCGCCTGCGAGTTCTATCAGATTAATAACGTTGAGAAGGGCAAACAGTGGTTGAATCGAAGTTAAGTTATGCAACATATGGCAAAATCGAACCCTTGACCACATAAAACGAAGATAATCAATCGGTAAACATAGGGGAAAACTAAAGAATATACTTGAAAGATAGGATGATATACGAAACGACAGGAAAACGAAGGTAGATGTATTAACTATGCAACATACGGCGTGAGAATTTAAAAAAAAAAGATAACAAGTATGGACAAGATCCTTGTTAGGATAACAGCATCTCTAAGTAGTGTATTGGTCCTAAAAAGGACCGTTTTTGAACTCAGTGCCAGAACTTCAAACTTAAGCACGTTCCCCACGGATGCGGCGAGCAAGCTGAATGTCCTTAGGCATGATTGTGACTCTCTTTGCGTGAATAGCACACAAGTTGGTGTCTTCGAAAAGCCCTACAAGGTAAGCTTCACTTGCCTCCTGTAAAGCCATGACAGCTGAGCTTTGGAAGCGAAGATCTGTCTTGAAATCTTGTGCAATTTCTCGGACGAGTCGTTGGAAGGGCAGCTTGCGGATGAGCAATTCAGTGCTCTTCTGGTAACGACGAATTTCTCGGAGAGCCACAGTACCAGGCCTGTAACGATGGGGCTTTTTCACTCCACCGGTAGCTGGAGCACTCTTTCTTGCAGCTTTGGTGGCAAGCTGCTTTCGAGGAGCTTTGCCTCCAGTAGATTTCCTAGCTGTCTGCTTGGTACGTGCCATTGCAACTGTCACGACTTGTTTCAAATAATTGCGCGCTGAATGAAGTCAAGTTATATAAAGAGCAAAACCGTTAAATCAAGCTATTTCTCATTGGATAAAGTCAGTCGAAAAGGACAGTTCTCATTGGCTTAGACACGTTTTGTGTTTTTCCTCCGTGCTTTCCCTGCATGATCGAAGGAACAAAACCACGAGTCTTGGGCTGCTTGGGCTTGTATTTCTCGTGTGTGGTGAGCGAAGCAGTAACATATCGAAATGACAGGACGTGGAAAAGGAGGCAAGGGTCTTGGCAAAGGAGGTGCCAAGCGCCACCGTAAAGTTCTTCGTGACAACATCCAGGGTATCACCAAACCCGCTATTAGGCGTCTTGCTCGCCGTGGTGGTGTGAAGCGTATCTCTGGTCTCATTTATGAAGAGACCCGAGGAGTATTGAAAGTATTCCTGGAGAACGTAATCAGAGATGCTGTTACATACACAGAACACGCCAAGAGGAAGACAGTGACAGCTATGGATGTTGTGTATGCCTTGAAGAGGCAAGGAAGAACCCTGTACGGTTTCGGAGGTTAAGTTGGGGTTCCTCCTATTTTGGATATAAAATTGGCATAAACGGCTCTTTTCAGAGCCAACAAATTTATATAAAGGGAAAGATTTACTTTGTGCGATTTTCTGTTAGATTATAAGAATTCGTGTAACTACATTAAAGCCTTTTGATGCACACTAAATTACAGACGTAGAGAGATTAATTTGAGAAAATCATACGTTTTTTTTTACATTATGTACGTTCATGTATACGTATTCATATCATGTAGCAGTATTAATGCTGGAGAAGGGGTTCTGGTTGGAAATTGGCGATTTGTTGGAAGTAGCGAGCATGAGAGATGCGAAACGCAAGTCGGAATTTCTGTTCTGACAGTAGGATGTACGTATAGAGGCTTATACAACTTCTATACTGTGCTGTGAGGGGCGAATAATGCGTTAGAAACCTGAATCTTGTCCTTTATCTTGTTTACGTGGTCTTGGGTTCGATTTCTTTCTTTTGCGGTAGTGTCTATTGTGATTTACATGTAAATTAATGACACTTCGTAGCGGGTTACTAAAATAAAGAGTAATACAAATATGAGATGTAGGTTAATGCATTGTATACTTCACATTATTTACTAAAGAAAGGCAGTAGTTACAAGAAACCTAGGCTCGCTCGTTGGGCACAGTAGCAAATGAGTTCTGAGATCAGAGAATAAGAGTAGTTGCGTATTACAAACCATATACATATAACACATATCACACAAATATGAATATCGACCTTGCAAAGAATAAATCGTACTTAAGTGTGCATTTAATGTCATTACTATGTTGCAAAAGAAATTTAGGAAAGTTTTCTGATCCGCTCTGTTCATGATGTCATTGGGGCATAGTAATGAACAATAATAAATGTCGAGAACATATTGAACAGAGTAATTTCAGCCAAGCCAACGCAAGAGAGAAACATGAGTGCTTTAAGAATGTTGGAAATTCCTTTGTCTAGCATGAAGTACATGAGAATATGTGGTATGAGGTTTTCTTCCATTGCTGAGAATCTGGGCTCGACTGTCCTGTCCTCTGGGTAATATGAGCCCGATGTACGCAAATATCAAAAAAATGTAGCTAGCGACAATACAAAAGGTAATGATCTTATAATTAATAATGTAGTGGGAACTAAGCACATCGCTGTTTGGAGTATTCTAAAGTTAGTGTGACTTCCTATGGGCTTCAATTACGATCGACGACTACACATATACTAATTAATCGAATAGCAGCGAGAATTTCGAATGAAACTAAGCAACTATCTCAGACACTTTTGATGAGTCTGTATATCGAAAACAATTCATTTCAATCGTAAATCTCCTCTATAAAGGGGTTTGTGGCCCTCATAAGGGCCGATTTGTATGAGATATAGGTCTTACATTTATGCCTTCTTCTCAGTTTTCTTGGGCAGAAGTACAGCTTGAATGTTGGGCAAAACACCACCCTGAGCGATTGTAACTCCAGACAACAACTTGTTTAATTCCTCGTCGTTACGGATAGCTAACTGCAGATGACGTGGAATAATCCTAGTCTTCTTGTTGTCACGAGCAGCGTTGCCTGCCAACTCAAGAACTTCAGCTGCCAGGTATTCCATGACTGCAGCCAAATACACGGGAGCGCCAGCACCAACTCGTTCGGCATAGTTACCCTTTCGCAAAAGACGATGGATTCTGCCTACTGGGAATTGAAGGCCAGCCCTGCTGGAGCGGGACTTGCTCTTTCCCTTGACTTTTCCACCTTTGCCGCGACCAGACATTGTTCAATATTCTTTCGTAATAAGATGAGAGGAAAAATTGCGGCCTCCAGAAACAGAAACAGAAACAGAAACAGAAAAGTTAAAAATAAGGACGCCCCTCGGGAAAGCCCGCGCCCTGACAGAGAGTAAGGCATCAACCATCTATCTACATGCCTCTCCTCACATGCAATTAGTACACTAAAGAATCTGTCGGGTGTAGGTGTATGCCGCGGCTTCTATCTTTTACGAAAGACATTTACACGCGAATCTGTCAATGTGTGAAATAGAAGGAAAGAAGGGTAAACAAGAAGATAGGAAAGCGCGAGAGAAGTTATTTGTGTTTGATAGAGGGACAAAAAACCTGGGAACCAGGAAAAAACCCCCTTTATCGGTCATGCTGCATGCAATAGTATTTACATGGCAAAACCACTTGAGAAGGGTGGTGAAAATCCATGTAAAAATGTCTGTATTAATAAATTACTAAGTTATTTTATGCTTTTAATTTAAATTTTTAAAACCTATCTGTATATGTTAAACTATCTGTGTTGTCTGTATTTGGGAGGTGTTTTGTTAGTGGGGAAGACTGTTATTTTTTAAACATGCAAGTTTGGCCGTCTTCTTGATCCTTTGGTCGGTGCTTGTGTCGTCATCTGTCTGCAGAATTTTTTTTTTTTTATTCTGCGTTGGCTCCAGTGATGCGCTGCAGAGAAGGAACGTATAACTGCCCATCTGTTGTTAAAATGGGGTTGAAGGATTGCCGGTAGATCTTCTTTGTGGCTTCCTGTATTGCTCTGTTTAGTCGTTGATGGTTTGCCGGTTCTATTGTCAAGGCTAAAACTGAAGTAATCCATTTGATAACTCTGTTGGTGACTATATGCATGGCGTCATCAATGAGTTTCTGGAGGGTTTCAGCAATTTTCTCTTCTTCAATTTTCTCTAGGAGATTCTTCTTTTCTTCTTTCTTCTTGTTTGCTGCTCTGGTCCTTACTAGGGCCATCGTCTAAAGCTTGCTGTTTTGCAATTTCTTCTTTTTGAGTAATCTGGTCTTCTGTTAGTATTTTCACAGCTATGGTTCGAGTTTGACGTGGTCTTTTTGGGCAATTGCTGTTCCCTGTTCTGTGGCCTGCTTTCCCGCAGGTTGCACAGAAGTTGCTGTCGATTGGGTTGCTACAGGTGTCTTCGTGTTCCTTCCCGCAACGATGGCACACTCTTCTGTTTTTGCACAGAGCTCTTTGGTGACCATATTGGTAGCATTTGTAACACGGCATCGGCCGTGGCGGTGCTCTGGATGTTTCGACTTTGTGGTGTGTCGTC
Organism: Thermobia domestica; assembly: GCF_964235325.1. Lineage (NCBI taxonomy): Eukaryota > Metazoa > Arthropoda > Insecta > Zygentoma > Lepismatidae > Thermobia > Thermobia domestica. The sequence goes on along the minus strand of NW_027656271.1, from coordinate 106,314 downwards.
CCTATGGAGATTCCGTGGGTTATCAGTTTATTTATTTGAACGGGATCTTCTGAGAACAATCTGAGTAAGGGTGCTGGTCCTTTCTGGGTTTGGATCCTCACTGCATTTGTGAAGTTGACTCTCAGTTTCCTTAACTCAGATTTGAAACTATCAACATCTGTGGTGACTGGTACTTTCTTGATAACACACGTGAATATTGGTCGCTTTCGGTGGGATCTCTTGTTGTCTTCATTCTTCTTGGTTTGTGGTTCATCTTTCTGTGACGGCGAGTCTGCTTTCGTCTTCTTGTTGCGTTTGCCTTTCACTAGTGTGAACTCTTCTTCAGCAGCTGGTTCGTTGACTTCATTGTCTACTTTTGGGTGTGGAGACGTCTGGTCCTTGAAAGGGCCGGGAGTCTTGGATGTCACATCTTCTGGTGTGGTGGCTTCTGTTGTTTCTTGTCTTCTGGAATGGAGCATTATTGCTTTGTCACCGAAGTGTTTGGCTTCGAAGATGCGCAGGAAAACATCTCGTGCTGTTTGTGTGGCGAAGTCAATCCTGAACCTCTTGTATCCTCTATTTGTGATGCGTACTTCTGAGGTGTCCATCTTTTCAGCTATAATGTCAAGAACTTCTTCTGTTGTGTAAGTGACTTCGAAGAGTTTCACTTTTGGCACTGCCTCTTGTTGCGCAGATGGAGTGTCTGGCTGTTGCTGGTCGTTTCTTCTTTCTTCATTTACTTCTCTCTTGCTGGGAGTTTCTCGTCCTGTTTCTTCTTCCCTGGAGGGTTCTCTTGGAGTGTTCTTCATCTGGTATGTGGACGTCTTCTTCTTTCTTGAGTCCTCGCTGCAGTCTCTGCGGGCTTGGGATGGCTCCCTTCCCGGTCTTCTTGTGGGTGACTTCTTCTTTTGGCGTGGCATGGTGAATGTGGGCCTGATAAGGGCCGGAAACTAATTGAGGGAAAGTCTCTCTAGTTTTGTGTAGGTGCTTCGCTAATGCTATCCCAGAGAGATAACAGAGCGATCCCGTCAGCCGACTGTCGCCAAAGGCTGTTCAACCTATATGGCCAGCGCGAAGCTTGACGCACAATAGGGGGTCAAGCCGACGGAAAGCAATGCTTATTTCTCTAGGAAGCGGTGTGTGTGAGTGTGTGTTGAAGCAATTTTTATTTCAAAACAGTCTCTTCTCTTTAAAGCAGGATTATCTTAAAAGACTATCCTGTTAATAACACTTAGATTGAGTCTCTTCTTTCAGCGTTTAACTGCTTCAAATCTTCATTCTTCTTAGTTCTGCAGCACAGTAAGCTTCTCAATGAGTAGCGACTGCTTAGTTGTCACCGTTAGGTATCCACAGTCATAAGAAGGTTATCGACGGCAGCTCCAACATCCTCTCTCCTCAATTGCGGCCTCCCATGAATCAAGTCAGTTTTGTTACTACTTCAAGCGTGCACCCGAGTGCATCAAATGAAAAGCAAGGCAGTTGGCGCGAATTGAAACACGTACTGTAATTTAAATGAAGTCGATAAATCGGCGGACACATCTAATTTTGCTGAACGAGTGAGTCATCATGCCACCAAAAACTAGCGGAAAGGCTGCAAAGAAGGCTGGTAAAGCCCAAAAGAATATCTCCAAGGGAGATAAGAAGAAGAAGAGGAGGAGGAAGGAGAGCTATGCCATTTACATCTACAAAGTTTTGAAGCAAGTGCATCCTGACACTGGCATATCTAGCAAAGCTATGAGTATCATGAACAGCTTTGTTAATGACATCTTCGAGCGTATTGCTGCTGAAGCTTCTCGTTTGGCCCATTACAATAAGCGGTCAACTATCACCAGCCGGGAAATCCAAACAGCTGTGCGCCTTCTTTTGCCTGGTGAACTTGCCAAGCACGCTGTAAGTGAGGGTACGAAGGCTGTTACCAAGTACACAAGCTCTAAGTAAAAATCTTCTTCAAGATTTTTCATTTCAAACGGTCCTTGTCAGGACCAACACATTATTCGAAAGAGTTAAATCACGAAATTTGCTTCATTCTGTTATGTAGAAACACCTTGAAATCCAATTTCTATATGCTGTTAGTAAAAAAGTAAAGCACATAGCGGAGATGTGTCGTGCTTGTATACGAAAGGCATTTACTCGCCGGAGATCTACACTTAGTCATAATAATTTACTTTTAAAAAGTGGTAATACATTCCGTGTTAAGTATAGTAGTAGGTGCACACGGATCGGAAATCAGGTTATTTTAATGTGCCGTGCAAATAAACAGGCTGTTAGTGTAAGAAATAGTGGGTATAACGCTTAGAATATCGATTAATCGCTATGAAATAATGTTGATAAATTATCTCTTGAAAGTACTATAAAATTAATGTTTCTAGTATTTTCGTACTTGAAGGATAATGAAATTTGAAAAAGAGATGCCAACAGCACCTGGTGTTCCCAGGCGGTCACCCATCCAAGTACTGACCAGGCCCGATGCTGCTTGACTTCGGTGATCGGACGAGAACCGGTATATTCAGCATGGTATGGCCGTTGGCGAATGCATATGGCTTCGAGTGAGTTATTGTAGCTACGTAGGTTTGTCGGTGAATACTCAAAAAGACCAGCGCGTGGAAAGCGTTGCTAATTGTTTTAAGTAATGCATGATTACGAAATTATCGTGGTGAACGATGTGAGAATATTCGTCTTTGTGAAAAACAAAATTAGAAAAAGTATACCAACAGCACCTGGTGTTCCCAGGCGGTCACCCATCCAAGTACTGACCAGGCCCGATGCTGCTTGACTTCGGTGATCGGACGAGAACCGGTATATTCAGCATGGTATGGCCGTTGGCAACTACCTTTTCTTCAATGTCCTGTTAAGGAAGTATGTTTTAAGTAAGAATTGACATTATTAACTATAAAGGCAAGCATATTAACGTCGTTAACATTACTTGGAATATACTAATATTCGAATAAATATTTGAATGTTCGAATGATGAGTGATTCGGATGTTCATAGTGCCACTGTGTCCTATCGAGTTTACTATCACGAACCACGTATGAAATTGTATATAAATAAATAAAAATAAATCCTTTATTAAGTATTGATTACAGGAAAAAGGCAAACTTACATTCTTTAATGTACACAATGAAATGTATGAAAGATATTTTTAAGATATGTTTCACTTACCCTTTATAACGCAAGGTAGTTTTCAGTGTAGCATTCTCTTCAGCTGCGAGATAACGTAAGGCAGATGATCATTCAGTCGTGAAGCACTAAAATGTAATATACATTTTAACTATTATCGATAAGAATTATTTACTGCAGGGATGCAAATAAAGTGAGGCAAATTAGTAAATAAAAACCGATACTGTAACTGATAATATAATTAGTTGTATCTGTATTAGTTGTATATACAGTAATCGCACGATTATCCGCGGAGTTGGATGTTGGCATAATCGCGCATAATCAGCAGTATGAGCAGAAAAGGGAAATGAAATGAAATATTTAGATTTACGTCGCATACTTATACCGGTTACGCTAAAGGAGACGGTGATGATGAGTACTGAATGAAGAAAGTGGGAGGAAACGGGAGAAACCCGAGAAAACCCATGAGCACGGTCTTTATGCACGACAAAGTTCACACGGCACGAGCTGGGATTGAATCAGGGACCCCAAGCACCGGAGGCCAAAAAACGGACAAAAAGTCTTTCGTGCAACTTTCGTTTTCGGTAAAAAGTTTACACATAATTTAGAAAGAGTAGTTTTCTGGTCTTTTTATTTCACAAGTTGGTTCATGTCTATATTTTTTACATGCATAAAAAATTTTTCAACTCCCTTGCTTATTTCCTGTTAAAGACCTCTACCTCTGATTGTATTTTTTGCACATATTCTTATTGTTTTCAGACAACATTTCTAAAAGCGTAATTTATCGTCAGCAAGAAAAGAAAAGGAAAGCCTCGGATAGTGGAATGTGTACTGTATATATATATATATATATATATATATATATATATATATATACGTATTAGTATATAGTTTTATTTTATACGTCTCCTATTATTACACAATGTGCAGATATTGTCAAAGCGCAAGTAAATATGTATAACTCCCCGTTCTGCACTTAATAACTTGAAAGAAGTTCGGGGAAGGTAGTGTAACAGAAAGTGCAAACAGAAATGAGGGTTTAAAGGCATTTAATATTATTCCGTAGTAGTATGATTTTTTGTAAAAAAAAAAATATATATATATATATATATATATATATATATATATCTAAACATACATATTCAATGATATAGTAAGAGGTTAGCAGCACTGATAGAACTGCAGAAAGTACAAAACCGTTAATAAGAAAGAGAGAGAGATGGTGGCCGCTTTTGTGCTTTTCATTGGCTAATTCCGAATTGCGCGCGAATACGTACGAGATTTCTTTCTTTTTCCTCTTCGCAGCCCAGATGTTGCCAATTAGAAGTTTTTAGTACTACATTTGTATGAAAATGTTGCCTTTAAGAAATGTGGTTTGCATACAGAGAAAAGAGCAAAATGAATATTTACCTTAGTGGGCATGAAAAAAGACGAAACATTTTGCAAGATGGACACACGAACTTCCTTAATGCAGGCGTTCAGTACATTATTGTAAAGAAAAAAACACTAAAAAGAATTACTTCAATATCCCTATTCAACAATTCATAGAGAAAAATCTTTATTTTGAGAACAATGGAAAACTATGTAATTGTAGATAACTACTAAATTTAATGATTAAGGAAAACGTTTAGGCCCGGCCCTTCAGAAAGAAAGTGCACAGAATATTCTCTCATGGAAGCAATTGCAAAATCAACATTTTGTTTGCAGTTATAATTAGAGGATCTATATACAGGGTGTTCGAAAAAGAATGTATCTCTCTTGAAAGAAAATATTCTCTGGGCCCCTAATCCTTTATATACCGAAAGGAAGTTTGTATAGCATTTTTTCTTACCTTCGTTAGAAGAATTGAAAGTGACTACTATCGTGACACGGGAGATATTTAATCGATAGTCGAATTACTCACATACTCGAATGAACACGTCTCTTGTAAGGAGAGGAAAGGCTTCTGTGATCCGCTATCGCAGCTGTGTCATATCTGCAGAGAATGTTAGGACACAAACGTGATCTTTGAGAGCCTCGTGAAAAGAAGTCGCATAGTATCATGTGTGGAGACATCGGGGCCATCTGAAGAACGCTTCATCATTAGGACCAAGGGCGAGTTACGAAACACTCTGGGATATATTTATTAACATAACTTCTCGTCATTCTGCAAGTGTGGTGGAGCTCCATCCTATTGGAAAAGGAAACCTCGGGAGCCCTCTTCATGTGTAGGTATCGTTCACATCTGAAGCATGTGAAGATAGATTACTGTACTATCGTGTACCTAAAATCATTTTCTACGAATACGAACATGTCTACACTGAAGGCAGTGCAGCTCTTTTTCTCTTTTTTTTGGTCATGTATTGTAACGCGGGGCAATGCACACAATAACATGTAATGTTGTGTATCATCATAAAGGGCCAGGGCGATGATTGGATCTTGATGGACGTGGAGAACTGATAGGTGATGTGAGTGGTATTGTGATCTATGGTTGTATGTTTACTGATGAATGCATAAGGAGAGGTGAAGGGGTTGCCTTTTTTTTTATGTCGATCGGGAGGGAAGCGATTGGGAAACTTTTGACTTTGTTTTTCAACCGAATATATTGATTGAATAGGTCGCCGACAATTTTACGGGGCGTCACGTCGTTGCCTTTTTCATGTCGATCGCGAGCGAAGCGAGCGTTTTTTTTTTTTTTTTTTTTTTTTTTTTTTTTTTTTTTTTTTTACCGACAATATGTATTGAATCGGTTGCCAACACCTTTAGGGGCGCGTCACGTCCTTCTTTCTGTGCTGATCGCGAGCGAAGCGAGCGCGAAATTTTTGACTTTTTTTTTTTTTTTTTTTTTTTTTTTACCCACAATATTTATTCAATCGGTCGCCAACACTTTTAGGGGTGCGTCACGTCCTCTTTTCTCTGCTGATCGCGAGCGAAGCGAGCGCGAAATTTTGACCTTTTTTTCTCTTTTTAATTCTTTTTTTTCTTTAAGAAAAAATATTGATTTCATAGGTCGCGAACATTTTTACGGGATGCAACATCGTTTATTTGTTTTTCCAACCGTCTTTCTGTCTTGAGCCCCCGCCAAGTTAACTTTATGGTGGACAAAAACTATGTGCGGTGGGTTACCGCGGGGTTCTCCCGTTTCCTCCCACTTTCTTCATTCCACCACCATTTCAATCATTTCTCATAATCAGCGCCTCTTTTAGCCTAAGCGGCATAACGTGGGACGTAAAACAAAGATTTCCTTTAGTTGCTTTCTGTCTTGATTACGAGCGCGAAATTTTTTACTTTTTTTTTCTTTCTTTTGATATTATTCATTTAATAGGACGGCAACACCTTTACGGGCCGCCGCGTCGTCGTTTACACTTCTTCAGCCCATATTCTTTCTGCTTGTTCGTTTTCCGGCATCTTGTTATCACCGCCCGCGGCAATGCCTATGTCTTTCATCGCTTTTTGAAGCAAATCTTTAATAAATATGCACTCTCACATTTGTACTAATATGCATACCACAGTGGATAGACTGTAACTAGGAAAGCAGAAGCCTGCATATCATATTATTTAACAGTTGAAAGTGAACTGTCATTTTAAGTTTGATTTTGATCAGATGAGTGCAGTTCAACTCGTCGACAATTGTGAAGATTCTCGAGGTTAGGGACCATCCATTTTGTGCTTTGTAATGAAAATGGCTGCAGCCAAACTTCTCTGATCTGAATGAAACTTGGCATGATGATACATCTTGACCTGCTCTACAAGTTTATTTAGTATTTTCCGTTGCGCAGGCTTTTGCTTCTCCAGGTTCTCCCATGGAACTGAGAAACGTATTCAGTCGAACTTCTGCGGTAAGTCAGTATATCATCCTGAGAAGTTTGATCGAGATAGCAGAGGTTCGACTATTCGTTTTTCAATTCCATGTGATATTACAACACGGTGAACTAAATTTATATAGAAACACTTTGATTTTGTTTTGTTTTTTGCTAGCATTAAACTGAGAAAATGTTATTCAATAGACAGAGAACACCACTCAAAGAAAAGTACATCATAAGAATATATATATGGTTGCTGTGGTTCTCGGTTTAATTTGCTAGTTAAGAAACTTGCTCTAAATAAGTACATCTTACAGGTGAAAAACTAAGCCAGGCGATAGAATTAAATATAAAGTTATACACTTTTATTTTACGTTTACTAGTGTTGGGTTACTACTGTAAAATAAGTCAGTATATATGAAAGATAACTGTATTAGGTACTATTTTCCACCGGCGGTGTATTCTTGCATAGTGTACTTAATGTTTACAAGCGGGGCGCTACTAGTATGGATGCATGACAAGTGCTATTGAAACTCGAAAACTAACTGGTTTCCACTACCCTTGCTTATACGTATACCCGCGTCGCCTTCGCTCCTGTTCACTTTGGACGCACATTCTTGCTATCGCTCAGGCCCCCAGCTTTCTCCTGTTTTGGCTCCCTTAAATAGTATTCGTGCTTTTTATTGGCCACCTGGCAAAGCACTTGTAATGATTTTACACCAGTAACTCTAAAATACATGTGTATTACTTTATTTAATTCTGTCGTCTGCAGAATTTTTTTTTTTTTCGTACAAATATGCCTTTTCATGCAGAACACTGAATTTTGCCTGTAAATTTTTGAGAATATGCTGTGACGAAACTTGAGCACCGTTCTTCTTTTCTTTCTTATCACGAGTCTTCTTTAGCCTAATGAGCACAATCATCACACGATAACGACTATTCTTTTCATTTAACTTGTAAACAAGTTGAACTAATAATAATAATTGATGTACAAAGGAGAAGTGTCCTACATATTTGAGGTAAAAAATAAAATAAATATACTTCTACTTCATCCGTGTTTACAAAGTTAAATGTTATCGATTTACAAAAAATGGTCACCTATCCACACACTGACCAGGCTCGACACTGCTTGACCATACATATTAAAACATCGGTCCCACTGAATACACAAGTAGTAAGCACATTCACATAAAAATAATTAGGATTACAGTATATAAAATGCGTTAATTAAAATAGCAAATGCCTTACCTTATCACAGGCGATCCAAAGCCACTGCACATCATCTGCTACGCACACTATATTCCTCCAATATTTCACTCACTTCCTATATCACGCAACAGAAAATATTAATAAAATTCACTTAGCAACATTTTCATTTTTAATCAACAATACGTATAACAATTAAGAATAAAATTAATTGTGAGCACATTGTTATAATTAGAATACTGTTTTTATTCGTTTACAAATATGGGATTAATATAGAGCTGGCAGCAACAATATATACAACTCATCCTGTATGTATCGTAAATCCTAACTTGAGAAGACATCTCTGACGCAAACAATGAGACAAGAAATCAAATACTATATCCGACACATTTGGGGTTTATTGAACTTCAATGTTGGAAGATACCACCTTGTCGGTAGTACAAATGTAATATCCTTACAACACGCGGAACTTTTGCCAGGCATATCTAGGAATTTGGGAAGATTAATTGATATCCTTAATGTGCAATGTATGATTATGACGCATTGTTATGTACACGCAGACGGAACCAGGACAATCTATAGATGACATTTGCACTGTGTTTGGACAATTTGTTCGCAGAAAATAACCGTTTTTGTCTATGAATACTTGAGAACATGGAAGGTATGAGATATACATTTTATGCGCAAATATTATAATACAAATCATTGTTAGTTTGGTGGATGCGTGAAAGAAAGAAAAGGAGTAGATTTTTGCAGACGTCCGGATATAAAGCGAGAACTGAGAATACGCATCTATAACATCTATTTTCTTTGTGTTAATGATATCGATGAACTAAACGGGGAAACTAAAATACAACTGTTTGCAGTATAATTCGAAGTATAGTCAAGTGCAGAGGCGTACTCACGGGGTGTCCACCGGGTGCGGACTCCTCGCAAAAGTTCCTAAGTGAACATACATTTGCAGACTTTCTCATTAAATGTAGTTATTAACAGGGAAAATATTGATGTATCATCAATATAAATCTGATCTTACACTTCATCTGTACTCTGTCTGTATCATGTTTTTGTGAAAAAGTAAGTGGAATATTTATCGTGTTTTCGAATGCAGAATAATAGTATATAGACATAGTGGCTTGTAGTATTGGAACCTTGCCCCCCGAAGCTTGGATCCCTTAGAAGAAAAAAAAATGCATGCGCGCCTGGTGAAATGGTTAACGAATTCAGTTCACTCGATGAATCGACAGATAGTAATACACATTTCGACAGATCGACAGCATTCGACAGATACAGACATATGAAAGTAGCACAAGAATTAGGCGAAAGTCCGTGCGTTTCCTCAATTCACGTAGGAAACAACAGAAAATATCAACTACCATAAAATAATCCGTATATATATTTAATTTATTTGGAATAAAATAAATATAGAAACAACCTGTTCATACATAACTACGGTAAGTGCGTTAATTGCTAACGTAAGAACAAATATGAAACAAGGCACAAAATAAAAAAGAAAAATAAAGTTAAAGGGAATAAATATTTAGGCTTGATTGTCATTCGTATTAAGAAGCTGGGTAATAAAATGTTAAAATCTACAGAAAATTATGAAATTAAATCAGGATTTGAAATAAAAGTCTATACATTGGAAGTAGGCCAGGGAGTTTGCAAGGCAGATGTGTGCGACACGCGTTACTTTATAGATTCCCTTCATTGAACTATAGTAAGCAGTACGAAGATGGTACTTTGCGTATAATCACAGGAAGGATTGAAGTTAATTACCATGGTAATATAATTATTTATTGATAAGTATTTCCATGTTAAATTATGAAAATTATAAGCACAAGGAGGGTGAAAAAGTAGTGTGACCGACTTAGCAATGACTGAAACATAAAATAGAAAAGCGAATAAAAACAAATGCCTTTTGAGTTATGTGGAATAAAGTTTCTTCTAGCCAGTAAGGAAGAATAGGATCTGGTGCATTCATTGAATACCTGAAAAAAATCGTTTATCAAAATAGAAGGAAACACACTTATCGTTGTGGCAACTACGAACTTCTGTTTACCTCAGCCCGCCTCAGCAAGTGCTTTCTATCCGGTCCGCGCTCCGTAACCAAACTCAACGCTGCCTGCTAGCGAAAATTTCATTCTTCAGTATCGTTGAGTTTATTGCAGAAAGCAATGGCAGATACGGCATCAGCACCTGCAGCCCCGGCACAGGCTTCTCCTAAGAAGTCTGCAAAGCCTAAGAAACCAAAAACAACACCTTCTCATCCAAGAACATCAGAAATGGTGAACAACGCCATCAAGAATTTGAAGGAAAGGGGAGGAAGTTCACTGCAAGCTATTAAGAAATACATCTCTCAGAACTACAAAGTGGATGCCGAGAAGCTTGCTCCATTTATCAAGAAATACTTGAGAAGTGCAGTTGCTTCTGGGTCTTTGGTTCAGACCAAGGGAAAAGGTGCATCTGGATCGTTTAAGCTTAGTGCTTCATCGCTGAAGGAGAAGCCTGAAGGTGGATCTTCAACCAAGGCGAAACGATCAGCATCAAAGGAGAAGAAGCCTGCGAAAAAGCCAGCAGCTAAACGTCCCAAGAAGACTGGTGAAAAGAAAAAGGCTGCTGCTCCCAAACCTAAGAAATCACCATCTAAAGTGAAGAAGGCAAAAACTCCCAAGAAGCCAAAGGCCCCGAAGCCAAAGAAGGCTACAGCAAAACCGAAAAGTGCTAAGAAGGCTGCACCAAAGAAGAAGTAAATGTGTCAGTAAATCATCTGACATTTTAAAACGGCTCTTTTTAGAGCCATCAAATACTTTGAGAAGAGTAAAATTGTGCTTTTCCTATCATTATCACATGTTCATTCATAGCAATGTATAGTATACACGCAAGGGACTTTGAGTTTTCTTTTTAACCGAAGCACTTCTTGATGTAAGTGCTTTATAACAGAGGGGAATTGAGGGTGGGGAAAGAAAGCTTTCACGGGTGTCAAGAATGGTGTACTCGAAAAAAAATGGGGAACACATTACGTAATGTCAATTTGTGATCACTTACTTTTTCCTTGTTCCTATCTTCAAGTAGCGAAACAGTACAGAAAACGCACTTAATGCATTTGTTAGAAAAACTTTTGCAGGCTGACTGGGTTCGATTCTCGGTGGGAGCTCAAATGTTTCGCATTGCACGTTAATAAGTAGGTCCACGTTTGAAACAGCCTTGCTGCTGAAAGGGACACTAAACTAAAATCAACTCTTTTCAAGGCTGGGGTGAAAGAAATGTTCGAACTTATTACAACTCGTGAAAGTGAAGTAGACTATGTTTCAATTTAACGTCGTACTATTATGATTTTTATGATAAAGGAGACGGGTGATTACGCCTAATGAATGATGGAAATACTGGTGTAATGAGAAAGTGTTAGGAAAAGGGAACACGCTAATAACCACGGATACCGTCTTATAATTCGTAATATTGCTATAAAGAAAAATAGTAACACCAGCAGAAATGTAGGTGTACAATTGAACTGATGTTAAGTACAAACAGACACTTAAAGAAAGTTTAGTTTAACGTTTGCATTCAACAGCAGCGACCTCTGACAAAATAATATTACTTTTGCTACCTTGGAAGAAGTACATATTTCGCCTGCGAGTTCTATCAGATTAATAACGTTGAGAAGGGCAAACAGTGGTTGAATCGAAGTTAAGTTATGCAACATATGGCAAAATCGAACCCTTGACCACATAAAACGAAGATAATCAATCGGTAAACATAGGGGAAAACTAAAGAATATACTTGAAAGATAGGATGATATACGAAACGACAGGAAAACGAAGGTAGATGTATTAACTATGCAACATACGGCGTGAGAATTTAAAAAAAAAAGATAACAAGTATGGACAAGATCCTTGTTAGGATAACAGCATCTCTAAGTAGTGTATTGGTCCTAAAAAGGACCGTTTTTGAACTCAGTGCCAGAACTTCAAACTTAAGCACGTTCCCCACGGATGCGGCGAGCAAGCTGAATGTCCTTAGGCATGATTGTGACTCTCTTTGCGTGAATAGCACACAAGTTGGTGTCTTCGAAAAGCCCTACAAGGTAAGCTTCACTTGCCTCCTGTAAAGCCATGACAGCTGAGCTTTGGAAGCGAAGATCTGTCTTGAAATCTTGTGCAATTTCTCGGACGAGTCGTTGGAAGGGCAGCTTGCGGATGAGCAATTCAGTGCTCTTCTGGTAACGACGAATTTCTCGGAGAGCCACAGTACCAGGCCTGTAACGATGGGGCTTTTTCACTCCACCGGTAGCTGGAGCACTCTTTCTTGCAGCTTTGGTGGCAAGCTGCTTTCGAGGAGCTTTGCCTCCAGTAGATTTCCTAGCTGTCTGCTTGGTACGTGCCATTGCAACTGTCACGACTTGTTTCAAATAATTGCGCGCTGAATGAAGTCAAGTTATATAAAGAGCAAAACCGTTAAATCAAGCTATTTCTCATTGGATAAAGTCAGTCGAAAAGGACAGTTCTCATTGGCTTAGACACGTTTTGTGTTTTTCCTCCGTGCTTTCCCTGCATGATCGAAGGAACAAAACCACGAGTCTTGGGCTGCTTGGGCTTGTATTTCTCGTGTGTGGTGAGCGAAGCAGTAACATATCGAAATGACAGGACGTGGAAAAGGAGGCAAGGGTCTTGGCAAAGGAGGTGCCAAGCGCCACCGTAAAGTTCTTCGTGACAACATCCAGGGTATCACCAAACCCGCTATTAGGCGTCTTGCTCGCCGTGGTGGTGTGAAGCGTATCTCTGGTCTCATTTATGAAGAGACCCGAGGAGTATTGAAAGTATTCCTGGAGAACGTAATCAGAGATGCTGTTACATACACAGAACACGCCAAGAGGAAGACAGTGACAGCTATGGATGTTGTGTATGCCTTGAAGAGGCAAGGAAGAACCCTGTACGGTTTCGGAGGTTAAGTTGGGGTTCCTCCTATTTTGGATATAAAATTGGCATAAACGGCTCTTTTCAGAGCCAACAAATTTATATAAAGGGAAAGATTTACTTTGTGCGATTTTCTGTTAGATTATAAGAATTCGTGTAACTACATTAAAGCCTTTTGATGCACACTAAATTACAGACGTAGAGAGATTAATTTGAGAAAATCATACGTTTTTTTTTACATTATGTACGTTCATGTATACGTATTCATATCATGTAGCAGTATTAATGCTGGAGAAGGGGTTCTGGTTGGAAATTGGCGATTTGTTGGAAGTAGCGAGCATGAGAGATGCGAAACGCAAGTCGGAATTTCTGTTCTGACAGTAGGATGTACGTATAGAGGCTTATACAACTTCTATACTGTGCTGTGAGGGGCGAATAATGCGTTAGAAACCTGAATCTTGTCCTTTATCTTGTTTACGTGGTCTTGGGTTCGATTTCTTTCTTTTGCGGTAGTGTCTATTGTGATTTACATGTAAATTAATGACACTTCGTAGCGGGTTACTAAAATAAAGAGTAATACAAATATGAGATGTAGGTTAATGCATTGTATACTTCACATTATTTACTAAAGAAAGGCAGTAGTTACAAGAAACCTAGGCTCGCTCGTTGGGCACAGTAGCAAATGAGTTCTGAGATCAGAGAATAAGAGTAGTTGCGTATTACAAACCATATACATATAACACATATCACACAAATATGAATATCGACCTTGCAAAGAATAAATCGTACTTAAGTGTGCATTTAATGTCATTACTATGTTGCAAAAGAAATTTAGGAAAGTTTTCTGATCCGCTCTGTTCATGATGTCATTGGGGCATAGTAATGAACAATAATAAATGTCGAGAACATATTGAACAGAGTAATTTCAGCCAAGCCAACGCAAGAGAGAAACATGAGTGCTTTAAGAATGTTGGAAATTCCTTTGTCTAGCATGAAGTACATGAGAATATGTGGTATGAGGTTTTCTTCCATTGCTGAGAATCTGGGCTCGACTGTCCTGTCCTCTGGGTAATATGAGCCCGATGTACGCAAATATCAAAAAAATGTAGCTAGCGACAATACAAAAGGTAATGATCTTATAATTAATAATGTAGTGGGAACTAAGCACATCGCTGTTTGGAGTATTCTAAAGTTAGTGTGACTTCCTATGGGCTTCAATTACGATCGACGACTACACATATACTAATTAATCGAATAGCAGCGAGAATTTCGAATGAAACTAAGCAACTATCTCAGACACTTTTGATGAGTCTGTATATCGAAAACAATTCATTTCAATCGTAAATCTCCTCTATAAAGGGGTTTGTGGCCCTCATAAGGGCCGATTTGTATGAGATATAGGTCTTACATTTATGCCTTCTTCTCAGTTTTCTTGGGCAGAAGTACAGCTTGAATGTTGGGCAAAACACCACCCTGAGCGATTGTAACTCCAGACAACAACTTGTTTAATTCCTCGTCGTTACGGATAGCTAACTGCAGATGACGTGGAATAATCCTAGTCTTCTTGTTGTCACGAGCAGCGTTGCCTGCCAACTCAAGAACTTCAGCTGCCAGGTATTCCATGACTGCAGCCAAATACACGGGAGCGCCAGCACCAACTCGTTCGGCATAGTTACCCTTTCGCAAAAGACGATGGATTCTGCCTACTGGGAATTGAAGGCCAGCCCTGCTGGAGCGGGACTTGCTCTTTCCCTTGACTTTTCCACCTTTGCCGCGACCAGACATTGTTCAATATTCTTTCGTAATAAGATGAGAGGAAAAATTGCGGCCTCCCATGAATCAAGTCAGTTTTGTTACTACTTCAAGCGTGCACCCGAGTGCATCAAATGAAAAGCAAGGCAGTTGGCGCGAATTGAAACACGTACTGTAATTTAAATGAAGTCGATAAATCGGTCGAATCAAGCTGATCCTATACAAGAACTCCGTGAGCGCCAAGCTGCGATTATTCAAGACTTGCGAAACCAACAACAAGATGTATTAGAGAGAAACAAATCGCTTCTCTTTACTATATACAAACTTACATCTGGGAATCCACAGTGTAGTGAATGTCCGGACTGCAGTAAACCCAGGCAAATCCCTGGCCCTTGTGAAATTCATATAGACGTTCTCCCAGTTGAACTTCGTAAAGACTATCATCGGACTCAGGCGGACATTTTCGGTCTGTCTCTACAATTGAAGCAACTAACGAATCAAGAATTTGACTATAATCTCTTCACTACCTTTCTACGGACTTTGAATACTGAAGATTCTGGACTCCCAGCAACTGCAACAAATTCCCCTCCGGGGGATCGTCTCTTTAAAAAGCCTAAAAGAACTGTGAAACCACGACCAGTGTTACCCACCACACTTCCTACTAATAATAGTTACTCTCCATTAACAACGCCTGAGCCCCCCCCCCAAGATTCAGGTGCTGAAAACATGGATATTTCTACTCAGGATACTACAAGTGAGAAAACAAAGACCAACCATAACTCCAATTCACAGCGCACTATCAAGTCTCTCACCATCTATGACTACCCTCAAGACAAAGGATATAGACTCACCCATGGTGCAAGTTCCGTCTGTAAGGAAATCCCATATTGTGCAGTGTATTCAGATAGAGTGAAATTCCAATGCAACAATCAAGAAGATTATCAGGCACTAATCAAGTTTTGTAAGGAATTTAAGCTACAATATGCGTTAGATCTAGTGAGGAAAGAAAAAGTTCTCAAAGTAGTAATCCGTCAACTGCCCATTGACGCCTCAGTGGAAAATATCAAGCAAGACCTGGAGAACCGTGGTTACCCCACTCTTTCAGTACATCAACTCAAAGGTCGAGGTGGAACCCCCTTTCCCCTCTACCTAGTAACTCTAGTCAAGACACCAACTTCGAATAGTATTTTTGAACTCCAATATTTGGAGTTTTATAAAATAAAAATCGAACCGTTCCGAGCTAGACCTTATATTCAGTGCTACAGATGCCAAAGGCTTGGGCATACCCAATCTTCTTGTTATGCAACTCCACGCTGTGTCAAGTGTGCTGGTGAACATATGACTTATCAATGTACAAGAAAAACTCAAGATGAAGCAGTAAAGTGTCCGAACTGTGGTGGTGGTCACCCCGCCAATTACCCAAGATGTCCAACAATTCATCGTGTTCTATCAAGAAGATCATCTCAAAATAAAGTACCGAAACCTCAGGACTTCCCCCCTCTTCAGAAGGGAACCCCACCTGAATCTACACCCAAGAAGCATCCACAATCTTCCTATGCAGAGAAAGCAAGCTCTTCATCCAAGAATTCACAAACTACATCACCCCCGCCTACTGAAGAATCAGCTGTTAGTTGGCACGACCTATTACAATTATTTCAAGATCTCCAGTTACCAAAACTTCTACAAGCAGTGCAGGAAAGATTTAGTGATATTAAATCAGCTCCAGATGTTTTCACAAAGCTAATTATCTTTTGTGAAATTCTTGAGGAACTTCAAGACTGATGGAATAGCAATTAACATACAGGACCAAAACCCTTTTCAGAGCCACTGTACTGGCTAACTTCCATTGGCCCTTCACCAACAGCCAATCACAGGCAGCCCTCTCCTTAAATCAACCAATCTCTTCCTTCCCCAGCTTTTCCTTCACTTTAACAAAACTCTGGATCTTCAATCAAGACTTCAATGAGCCGGCGTCGGTCTCCGGCCATTATCAGTTCTACGTTGTGCATCTACTCACTTCAAAATCTACTTCAAATGCGAGGCAGGGGACTTCCACTAGTCCCGGAACTCAACCACTCAATCAACCCGTCAATTATAACTTGGCAAACTTGGCGGACACATATCGATCATAGAAAATGAGCTGAGTTTTGACGGAGACGGACGTGTATTCCTTCGCTCTCCAATGTCGAATCAAGCTGATCCTATACAAGAACTCCGTGAGCGCCAAGCTGCGATTATTCAAGACTTGCGAAACCAACAACAAGATGTATTAGAGAGAAACAAATCGCTTCTCTTTACTATATACAAACTTACATCTGGGAATCCACAGTGTAGTGAATGTCCGGACTGCAGTAAACCCAGGCAAATCCCTGGCCCTTGTGAAATTCATATAGACGTTCTCCCAGTTGAACTTCGTAAAGACTATCATCGGACTCAGGCGGACATTTTCGGTCTGTCTCTACAATTGAAGCAACTAACGAATCAAGAATTTGACTATAATCTCTTCACTACCTTTCTACGGACTTTGAATACTGAAGATTCTGGACTCCCAGCAACTGCAACAAATTCCCCTCCGGGGGATCGTCTCTTTAAAAAGCCTAAAAGAACTGTGAAACCACGACCAGTGTTACCCACCACACTTCCTACTAATAATAGTTACTCTCCATTAACAACGCCTGAGCCCCCCCCCCAAGATTCAGGTGCTGAAAACATGGATATTTCTACTCAGGATACTACAAGTGAGAAAACAAAGACCAACCATAACTCCAATTCACAGCGCACTATCAAGTCTCTCACCATCTATGACTACCCTCAAGACAAAGGATATAGACTCACCCATGGTGCAAGTTCCGTCTGTAAGGAAATCCCATATTGTGCAGTGTATTCAGATAGAGTGAAATTCCAATGCAACAATCAAGAAGATTATCAGGCACTAATCAAGTTTTGTAAGGAATTTAAGCTACAATATGCGTTAGATCTAGTGAGGAAAGAAAAAGTTCTCAAAGTAGTAATCCGTCAACTGCCCATTGACGCCTCAGTGGAAAATATCAAGCAAGACCTGGAGAACCGTGGTTACCCCACTCTTTCAGTACATCAACTCAAAGGTCGAGGTGGAACCCCCTTTCCCCTCTACCTAGTAACTCTAGTCAAGACACCAACTTCGAATAGTATTTTTGAACTTCAATATTTGGAGTTTTATAAAATAAAAATCGAACCGTTCCGAGCTAGACCTTATATTCAGTGCTACAGATGCCAAAGGCTTGGGCATACCCAATCTTCTTGTTATGCAACTCCACGCTGTGTCAAGTGTGCTGGTGAACATATGACTTATCAATGTACAAGAAAAACTCAAGATGAAGCAGTAAAGTGTCCGAACTGTGGTGGTGGTCACCCCGCCAATTACCCAAGATGTCCAACAATTCATCGTGTTCTATCAAGAAGATCATCTCAAAATAAAGTACCGAAACCTCAGGACTTCCCCCCTCTTCAGAAGGGAACCCCACCTGAATCTACACCCAAGAAGCATCCACAATCTTCCTATGCAGAGAAAGCAAGCTCTTCATCCAAGAATTCACAAACTACATCACCCCCGCCTACTGAAGAATCAGCTGTTAGTTGGCACGACCTATTACAATTATTTCAAGATCTCCAGTTACCAAAACTTCTACAAGCAGTGCAGGAAAGATTTAGTGATATTAAATCAGCTCCAGATGTTTTCACAAAGCTAATTATCTTTTGTGAAATTCTTGAGGAACTTCAAGACTGATGGAATAGCAATTAACATACAGGACCAAAACCCTTTTCAGAGCCACTGTACTGGCTAACTTCCATTGGCCCTTCACCAACAGCCAATCACAGGCAGCCCTCTCCTTAAATCAACCAATCTCTTCCTTCCCCAGCTTTTCCTTCACTTTAACAAAACTCTGGATCTTCAATCAAGACTTCAATGAGCCGGCGTCGGTCTCCGGCCATTATCAGTTCTACGTTGTGCATCTACTCACTTCAAAATCTACTTCAAATGCGAGGCAGGGGACTTCCACTAGTCCCGGAACTCAACCACTCAATCAACCCGTCAATTATAACTTGGCAAACTTGGCGGACACATCTAATTTTGCTGAACGAGTGAGTCATCATGCCACCAAAAACTAGCGGAAAGGCTGCAAAGAAGGCTGGTAAAGCCCAAAAGAATATCTCCAAGGGAGATAAGAAGAAGAAGAGGAGGAGGAAGGAGAGCTATGCCATTTACATCTACAAAGTTTTGAAGCAAGTGCATCCTGACACTGGCATATCTAGCAAAGCTATGAGTATCATGAACAGCTTTGTTAATGACATCTTCGAGCGTATTGCTGCTGAAGCTTCTCGTTTGGCCCATTACAATAAGCGGTCAACTATCACCAGCCGGGAAATCCAAACAGCTGTGCGCCTTCTTTTGCCTGGTGAACTTGCCAAGCACGCTGTAAGTGAGGGTACGAAGGCTGTTACCAAGTACACAAGCTCTAAGTAAAAATCTTCTTCAAGATTTTTCATTTCAAACGGTCCTTGTCAGGACCAACACATTATTCGAAAGAGTTAAATCACGAAATTTGCTTCATTCTGTTATGTAGAAACACGTTGAAATCCAATTTCTATATGCTGTTAGTAAAAAAGTAAAGCACATAGCGGAGATGTGTCGTGCTTGTATACGAAAGGCATTTACTCGCCGGAGATCTACACTTAGTCATAATAATTTACTTTTAAAAAGTGGTAATACATTCCGTGTTAAGTATAGTAGTAGGTGCACACGGATCGGAAATCAGGTTATTTTAATGTGCCGTGCAAATAAACAGGCTGTTAGTGTAAGAAATAGTGGGTATAACGCTTAGAATATCGATTAATCGCTATGAAATAATGTTGATAAATTATCTCTTGAAAGTACTATAAAATTAATGTTTCTAGTATTTTCGTACTTGAAGGATAATGAAATTTGAAAAAGAGATGCCAACAGCACCTGGTGTTCCCAGGCGGTCACCCATCCAAGTACTGACCAGGCCCGATGCTGCTTGACTTCGGTGATCGGACGAGAACCGGTATATTCAGCATGGTATGGCCGTTGGCGAATGCATATGGCTTCGAGTGAGTTATTGTAGCTACGTAGGTTTGTCGGTGAATACTCAAAAAGACCAGCGCGTGGAAAGCGTTGCTAATTGTTTTAAGTAATGCATGATTACGAAATTATCGTGGTGAACGATGTGAGAATATTCGTCTTTGTGAAAAACAAAATTAGAAAAAGTATACCAACAGCACCTGGTGTTCCCAGGCGGTCACCCATCCAAGTACTGACCAGGCCCGATGCTGCTTGACTTCGGTGATCGGACGAGAACCGGTATATTCAGCATGGTATGGCCGTTGGCAACTACCTTTTCTTCAATGTCCTGTTAAGGAAGTATGTTTTAAGTAAGAATTGACATTATTAACTATAAAGGCAAGCATATTAACGTCGTTAACATTACTTGGAATATACTAATATTCGAATAAATATTTGAATGTTCGAATGATGAGTGATTCGGATGTTCATAGTGCCACTGTGTCCTATCGAGTTTACTATCACGAACCACGTATGAAATTGTATATAAATAAATAAAAATAAATCCTTTATTAAGTATTGATTACAGGAAAAAGGCAAACTTACATTCTTTAATGTACACAATGAAATGTATGAAAGATATTTTTAAGATATGTTTCACTTACCCTTTATAACGCAAGGTAGTTTTCAGTGTAGCATTCTCTTCAGCTGCGAGATAACGTAAGGCAGATGATCATTCAGTCGTGAAGCACTAAAATGTAATATACATTTTAACTATTATCGATAAGAATTATTTACTGCAGGGATGCAAATAAAGTGAGGCAAATTAGTAAATAAAAACCGATACTGTAACTGATAATATAATTAGTTGTATCTGTATTAGTTGTATATACAGTAATCGCACGATTATCCGCGGAGTTGGATGTTGGCATAATCGCGCATAATCAGCAGTATGAGCAGAAAAGGGAAATGAAATGAAATATTTAGATTTACGTCGCATACTTATACCGGTTACGCTAAAGGAGACGGTGATGATGAGTACTGAATGAAGAAAGTGGGAGGAAACGGGAGAAACCCGAGAAAACCCATGAGCACGGTCTTTATGCACGACAAAGTTCACACGGCACGAGCTGGGATTGAATCAGGGACCCCAAGCACCGGAGGCCAAAAAACGGACAAAAAGTCTTTCGTGCAACTTTCGTTTTCGGTAAAAAGTTTACACATAATTTAGAAAGAGTAGTTTTCTGGTCTTTTTATTTCACAAGTTGGTTCATGTCTATATTTTTTACATGCATAAAAAATTTTTCAACTCCCTTGCTTATTTCCTGTTAAAGACCTCTACCTCTGATTGTATTTTTTGCACATATTCTTATTGTTTTCAGACAACATTTCTAAAAGCGTAATTTATCGTCAGCAAGAAAAGAAAAGGAAAGCCTCGGATAGTGGAATGTGTACTGTATATATATATATATATATATATATATATATATATATATATATACGTATTAGTATATAGTTTTATTTTATACGTCTCCTATTATTACACAATGTGCAGATATTGTCAAAGCGCAAGTAAATATGTATAACTCCCCGTTCTGCACTTAATAACTTGAAAGAAGTTCGGGGAAGGTAGTGTAACAGAAAGTGCAAACAGAAATGAGGGTTTAAAGGCATTTAATATTATTCCGTAGTAGTATGATTTTTTGTAAAAAAAAAAATATATATATATATATATATATATATATATATATCTAAACATACATATTCAATGATATAGTAAGAGGTTAGCAGCACTGATAGAACTGCAGAAAGTACAAAACCGTTAATAAGAAAGAGAGAGAGATGGTGGCCGCTTTTGTGCTTTTCATTGGCTAATTCCGAATTGCGCGCGAATACGTACGAGATTTCTTTCTTTTTCCTCTTCGCAGCCCAGATGTTGCCAATTAGAAGTTTTTAGTACTACATTTGTATGAAAATGTTGCCTTTAAGAAATGTGGTTTGCATACAGAGAAAAGAGCAAAATGAATATTTACCTTAGTGGGCATGAAAAAAGACGAAACATTTTGCAAGATGGACACACGAACTTCCTTAATGCAGGCGTTCAGTACATTATTGTAAAGAAAAAAACACTAAAAAGAATTACTTCAATATCCCTAGCAACATTCAACAATTCATAGAGAAAAATCTTTATTTTGAGAACAATGGAAAACTATGTAATTGTAGATAACTACTAAATTTAATGATTAAGGAAAACGTTTAGGCCCGGCCCTTCAGAAAGAAAGTGCACAGAATATTCTCTCATGGAAGCAATTGCAAAATCAACATTTTGTTTGCAGTTATAATTAGAGGATCTATATACAGGGTGTTCGAAAAAGAATGTATCCTCTTGAAAGAAAATATTCTCTGGGCCCCTAATCCTTTATATACCGAAAGGAAGTTTGTATAGCATTTTTTCTTACCTTCGTTAGAAGAATTGAAAGTGACTACTATCGTGACACGGGAGATATTTAATCGATAGTCGAATTACTCACATACTCGAATGAACACGTCTCTTGTAAGGAGAGGAAAGGCTTCTGTGATCCGCTATCGCAGCTGTGTCATATCTGCAGAGAATGTTAGGACACAAACGTGATCTTTGAGAGCCTCGTGAAAAGAAGTCGCATAGTATCATGTGTGGAGACATCGGGGCCATCTGAAGAACGCTTCATCATTAGGACCAAGGGCGAGTTACGAAACACTCTGGGATATATTTATTAACATAACTTCTCGTCATTCTGCAAGTGTGGTGGAGCTCCATCCTATTGGAAAAGGAAACCTCGGGAGCCCTCTTCATGTGTAGGTATCGTTCACATCTGAAGCATGTGAAGATAGATTACTGTACTATCGTGTACCTAAAATCATTTTCTACGAATACGAACATGTCTACACTGAAGGCAGTGCAGCTCTTTTTCTCTTTTTTTTGGTCATGTATTGTAACGCGGGGCAATGCACACAATAACATGTAATGTTGTGTATCATCATAAAGGGCCAGGGCGATGATTGGATCTTGATGGACGTGGAGAACTGATAGGTGATGTGAGTGGTATTGTGATCTATGGTTGTATGTTTACTGATGAATGCATAAGGAGAGGTGAAGGGGTTGCCTTTTTTTTTATGTCGATCGGGAGGGAAGCGATTGGGAAACTTTTGACTTTGTTTTTCAACCGAATATATTGATTGAATAGGTCGCCGACAATTTTACGGGGCGTCACGTCGTTGCCTTTTTCATGTCGATCGCGAGCGAAGCGAGCGTTTTTTTTTTTTTTTTTTTTTTTTTTTTTTTTACCGACAATATGTATTGAATCGGTTGCCAACACCTTTAGGGGCGCGTCACGTCCTTCTTTCTGTGCTGATCGCGAGCGAAGCGAGCGCGAAATTTTTGACTTTTTTTTTTTTTTTTTTTTTTTTTTTACCCACAATATTTATTCAATCGGTCGCCAACACTTTTAGGGGTGCGTCACGTCCTCTTTTCTCTGCTGATCGCGAGCGAAGCGAGCGCGAAATTTTGACCTTTTTTTCTCTTTTTAATTCTTTTTTTTCTTTAAGAAAAAATATTGATTTCATAGGTCGCGAACATTTTTACGGGATGCAACATCGTTTATTTGTTTTTCCAACCGTCTTTCTGTCTTGAGCCCCCGCCAAGTTAACTTTATGGTGGACAAAAACTATGTGCGGTGGGTTACCGCGGGGTTCTCCCGTTTCCTCCCACTTTCTTCATTCCACCACCATTTCAATCATTTCTCATAATCAGCGCCTCTTTTAGCCTAAGCGGCATAACGTGGGACGTAAAACAAAGATTTCCTTTAGTTGCTTTCTGTCTTGATTACGAGCGCGAAATTTTTTACTTTTTTTTTCTTTCTTTTGATATTATTCATTTAATAGGACGGCAACACCTTTACGGGCCGCCGCGTCGTCGTTTACACTTCTTCAGCCCATATTCTTTCTGCTTGTTCGTTTTCCGGCATCTTGTTATCACCGCCCGCGGCAATGCCTATGTCTTTCATCGCTTTTTGAAGCAAATCTTTAATAAATATGCACTCTCACATTTGTACTAATATGCATACCACAGTGGATAGACTGTAACTAGGAAAGCAGAAGCCTGCATATCATATTATTTAACAGTTGAAAGTGAACTGTCATTTTAAGTTTGATTTTGATCAGATGAGTGCAGTTCAACTCGTCGACAATTGTGAAGATTCTCGAGGTTAGGGACCATCCATTTTGTGCTTTGTAATGAAAATGGCTGCAGCCAAACTTCTCTGATCTGAATGAAACTTGGCATGATGATACATCTTGACCTGCTCTACAAGTTTATTTAGTATTTTCCGTTGCGCAGGCTTTTGCTTCTCCAGGTTCTCCCATGGAACTGAGAAACGTATT
The DNA here is from genome assembly GCF_964235325.1 of Thermobia domestica. Lineage (NCBI taxonomy): Eukaryota > Metazoa > Arthropoda > Insecta > Zygentoma > Lepismatidae > Thermobia > Thermobia domestica. The sequence continues at coordinate 82,085 of NW_027656271.1, read as the reverse complement.
CAGTCGAACTTCTGCGGTAAGTCAGTATATCATCCTGAGAAGTTTGATCGAGATAGCAGAGGTTCGACTATTCGTTTTTCAATTCCATGTGATATTACAACACGGTGAACTAAATTTATATAGAAACACTTTGATTTTGTTTTGTTTTTTGCTAGCATTAAACTGAGAAAATGTTATTCAATAGACAGAGAACACCACTCAAAGAAAAGTACATCATAAGAATATATATATGGTTGCTGTGGTTCTCGGTTTAATTTGCTAGTTAAGAAACTTGCTCTAAATAAGTACATCTTACAGGTGAAAAACTAAGCCAGGCGATAGAATTAAATATAAAGTTATACACTTTTATTTTACGTTTACTAGTGTTGGGTTACTACTGTAAAATAAGTCAGTATATATGAAAGATAACTGTATTAGGTACTATTTTCCACCGGCGGTGTATTCTTGCATAGTGTACTTAATGTTTACAAGCGGGGCGCTACTAGTATGGATGCATGACAAGTGCTATTGAAACTCGAAAACTAACTGGTTTCCACTACCCTTGCTTATACGTATACCCGCGTCGCCTTCGCTCCTGTTCACTTTGGACGCACATTCTTGCTATCGCTCAGGCCCCCAGCTTTCTCCTGTTTTGGCTCCCTTAAATAGTATTCGTGCTTTTTATTGGCCACCTGGCAAAGCACTTGTAATGATTTTACACCAGTAACTCTAAAATACATGTGTATTACTTTATTTAATTCTGTCGTCTGCAGAATTTTTTTTTTTTTCGTACAAATATGCCTTTTCATGCAGAACACTGAATTTTGCCTGTAAATTTTTGAGAATATGCTGTGACGAAACTTGAGCACCGTTCTTCTTTTCTTTCTTATCACGAGTCTTCTTTAGCCTAATGAGCACAATCATCACACGATAACGACTATTCTTTTCATTTAACTTGTAAACAAGTTGAACTAATAATAATAATTGATGTACAAAGGAGAAGTGTCCTACATATTTGAGGTAAAAAATAAAATAAATATACTTCTACTTCATCCGTGTTTACAAAGTTAAATGTTATCGATTTACAAAAAATGGTCACCTATCCACACACTGACCAGGCTCGACACTGCTTGACCATACATATTAAAACATCGGTCCCACTGAATACACAAGTAGTAAGCACATTCACATAAAAATAATTAGGATTACAGTATATAAAATGCGTTAATTAAAATAGCAAATGCCTTACCTTATCACAGGCGATCCAAAGCCACTGCACATCATCTGCTACGCACACTATATTCCTCCAATATTTCACTCACTTCCTATATCACGCAACAGAAAATATTAATAAAATTCACTTAGCAACATTTTCATTTTTAATCAACAATACGTATAACAATTAAGAATAAAATTAATTGTGAGCACATTGTTATAATTAGAATACTGTTTTTATTCGTTTACAAATATGGGATTAATATAGAGCTGGCAGCAACAATATATACAACTCATCCTGTATGTATCGTAAATCCTAACTTGAGAAGACATCTCTGACGCAAACAATGAGACAAGAAATCAAATACTATATCCGACACATTTGGGGTTTATTGAACTTCAATGTTGGAAGATACCACCTTGTCGGTAGTACAAATGTAATATCCTTACAACACGCGGAACTTTTGCCAGGCATATCTAGGAATTTGGGAAGATTAATTGATATCCTTAATGTGCAATGTATGATTATGACGCATTGTTATGTACACGCAGACGGAACCAGGACAATCTATAGATGACATTTGCACTGTGTTTGGACAATTTGTTCGCAGAAAATAACCGTTTTTGTCTATGAATACTTGAGAACATGGAAGGTATGAGATATACATTTTATGCGCAAATATTATAATACAAATCATTGTTAGTTTGGTGGATGCGTGAAAGAAAGAAAAGGAGTAGATTTTTGCAGACGTCCGGATATAAAGCGAGAACTGAGAATACGCATCTATAACATCTATTTTCTTTGTGTTAATGATATCGATGAACTAAACGGGGAAACTAAAATACAACTGTTTGCAGTATAATTCGAAGTATAGTCAAGTGCAGAGGCGTACTCACGGGGTGTCCACCGGGTGCGGACTCCTCGCAAAAGTTCCTAAGTGAACATACATTTGCAGACTTTCTCATTAAATGTAGTTATTAACAGGGAAAATATTGATGTATCATCAATATAAATCTGATCTTACACTTCATCTGTACTCTGTCTGTATCATGTTTTTGTGAAAAAGTAAGTGGAATATTTATCGTGTTTTCGAATGCAGAATAATAGTATATAGACATAGTGGCTTGTAGTATTGGAACCTTGCCCCCCGAAGCTTGGATCCCTTAGAAGAAAAAAAAATGCATGCGCGCCTGGTGAAATGGTTAACGAATTCAGTTCACTCGATGAATCGACAGATAGTAATACACATTTCGACAGATCGACAGCATTCGACAGATACAGACATATGAAAGTAGCACAAGAATTAGGCGAAAGTCCGTGCGTTTCCTCAATTCACGTAGGAAACAACAGAAAATATCAACTACCATAAAATAATCCGTATATATATTTAATTTATTTGGAATAAAATAAATATAGAAACAACCTGTTCATACATAACTACGGTAAGTGCGTTAATTGCTAACGTAAGAACAAATATGAAACAAGGCACAAAATAAAAAAGAAAAATAAAGTTAAAGGGAATAAATATTTAGGCTTGATTGTCATTCGTATTAAGAAGCTGGGTAATAAAATGTTAAAATCTACAGAAAATTATGAAATTAAATCAGGATTTGAAATAAAAGTCTATACATTGGAAGTAGGCCAGGGAGTTTGCAAGGCAGATGTGTGCGACACGCGTTACTTTATAGATTCCCTTCATTGAACTATAGTAAGCAGTACGAAGATGGTACTTTGCGTATAATCACAGGAAGGATTGAAGTTAATTACCATGGTAATATAATTATTTATTGATAAGTATTTCCATGTTAAATTATGAAAATTATAAGCACAAGGAGGGTGAAAAAGTAGTGTGACCGACTTAGCAATGACTGAAACATAAAATAGAAAAGCGAATAAAAACAAATGCCTTTTGAGTTATGTGGAATAAAGTTTCTTCTAGCCAGTAAGGAAGAATAGGATCTGGTGCATTCATTGAATACCTGAAAAAAATCGTTTATCAAAATAGAAGGAAACACACTTATCGTTGTGGCAACTACGAACTTCTGTTTACCTCAGCCCGCCTCAGCAAGTGCTTTCTATCCGGTCCGCGCTCCGTAACCAAACTCAACGCTGCCTGCTAGCGAAAAATTCATTCGAGAAGAAGATCGCGTAGAGTGAACGTGTGTGAACTCAGCTATCATGGTGCTTCGCAAACGTACTAAGAAATCCACACAGAAGAAAACTGTTAGTAACACAAACACAGATCCTGTTACATGTACCTCACCAGCAGTCACAGAGAAGAATACAAGTTGCACCACCACAGACACAAACACTAACTGCACCACCGATCCCAAGACAACTACCTGCACCAACCCTTCTGACTCCCAACCCCCTCCCACTCGTCACTACGTCCTTACCAACCTAGCTGCTCATTTTTACGAACAAGACGCATTCTTTGATTATATCAAGACTGGCATTCCTGAACACCGCCGACATCTTCGTGGCAGACCAACACTCAATGGAGAAGGATTCCACATCATAATCGAAACCAGGGAAGCAATAGACGCTTTCATCACAAAATTCTCACCAAGGGACTTTGGTCCAAAAGTTAAAATCACAAACATCACTTCCCAAGAAGACATCGATCGAGCTGACGGCAAGTTGCCTCCTCCTGGCAAACAACCAAACACAAACAAAAGAAGACATACTTATACATGTGTAATCAGGGGAGTTGATAAAACTTTGGACATCGCAACCATTGAAGACAATCTAGACAAGCAAATGGTGAATTTCAATAACATCACCCGCATCCAGAATGCAACAGGACCACTGCCCCTGATTCGTCTCTTCACACATAGTTTTGCAACGGTGAACAAGCTCATCGCTGAAGGAATCTACATTCAAGACAAGCTGCACAGAGTTGAAGCATCCCGCTCCTCAGCCAGACCTATACCGTGCCACAATTGTTACGGCTATGATCATGGTACACAAATATGTACACGCCCAAGAGTGTGCTTCAGATGTGGTGAGACTCACAATCAGCCTTGCAACAAACCCATCAACCGATGGTTTTGTGCCACCTGCAAATGCTTAGGACATCGAACAGGCAGCAGCGAATGTCCCCAGAGGCCACATACAAACCAACGCAGACAGACTATCCCAAACCTACTCAATCAGTTCGAATTCCCACCACTTCCAGATTCCGGCCCTTGTCAGACACGCACAAACAGATCCTCAGAAGCAGATGAAGAAAAAGAACAAGAAGAACCAAGAAAAGAAGAGGACACAGAATCTGAACAAGAAATTCAAGATACAGATATAGATGCCAAGATCAATGCAGCGATTGAAGGCGCCATCGAATGCATACTCATATGGACAGCTTCCATCCTCTCTACCATCACCGATCCCCCCCACCAGAAAACCCTTCACCAAGCTATATCAAAAGTCACCCGCCATATCTTTCGCAAACACCTTAATATCCACACCACAACCAAAGGAAACCTTAACATCTACTGTTCCGACATCACACCCCCCACAACTACAGAGAAGAACACGACCGCACCTAACACTACAAACCAAACTCCACCCACCATCACCTAGCACACATCACCCTAAATCTCAAACAAGAAAATAACACCCTCAGTATATTTCATTCACACTCAATGTTTTTGAACTTAGTGCCAAGTGCTTCTTTCTTTGGTAATTCCCCATGGATTACAATGCATCGTAATCAAATCTAGCGAAGAAGACATCATCAGCCAGAGTACAGGACCACAAATACAGGACCACTTCTCAAGAAGAAAACTCAAGAACATCGGGAACACACAACATCGGCAGCGCACTCGAAGAATCAAAACCAGAGTGCAAAGTGACTTGTTTCAGTTTCAACCTGCCACAAAAGTGAAGAGAAGCCCTGGGTAAAATAGCAGGATTGCTAGAGGCCCATCTCTGCCTGCTTGGCAGAGTAAAGTAATTATTTTCGTTCTTCGTTCTTCGTTCTAGCGAAAATTTCATTCTTCAGTATCGTTGAGTTTATTGCAGAAAGCAATGGCAGATACGGCATCAGCACCTGCAGCCCCGGCACAGGCTTCTCCTAAGAAGTCTGCAAAGCCTAAGAAACCAAAAACAACACCTTCTCATCCAAGAACATCAGAAATGGTGAACAACGCCATCAAGAATTTGAAGGAAAGGGGAGGAAGTTCACTGCAAGCTATTAAGAAATACATCTCTCAGAACTACAAAGTGGATGCCGAGAAGCTTGCTCCATTTATCAAGAAATACTTGAGAAGTGCAGTTGCTTCTGGGTCTTTGGTTCAGACCAAGGGAAAAGGTGCATCTGGATCGTTTAAGCTTAGTGCTTCATCGCTGAAGGAGAAGCCTGAAGGTGGATCTTCAACCAAGGCGAAACGATCAGCATCAAAGGAGAAGAAGCCTGCGAAAAAGCCAGCAGCTAAACGTCCCAAGAAGACTGGTGAAAAGAAAAAGGCTGCTGCTCCCAAACCTAAGAAATCACCATCTAAAGTGAAGAAGGCAAAAACTCCCAAGAAGCCAAAGGCCCCGAAGCCAAAGAAGGCTACAGCAAAACCGAAAAGTGCTAAGAAGGCTGCACCAAAGAAGAAGTAAATGTGTCAGTAAATCATCTGACATTTTAAAACGGCTCTTTTTAGAGCCATCAAATACTTTGAGAAGAGTAAAATTGTGCTTTTCCTATCATTATCACATGTTCATTCATAGCAATGTATAGTATACACGCAAGGGACTTTGAGTTTTCTTTTTAACCGAAGCACTTCTTGATGTAAGTGCTTTATAACAGAGGGGAATTGAGGGTGGGGAAAGAAAGCTTTCACGGGTGTCAAGAATGGTGTACTCGAAAAAAAATGGGGAACACATTACGTAATGTCAATTTGTGATCACTTACTTTTTCCTTGTTCCTATCTTCAAGTAGCGAAACAGTACAGAAAACGCACTTAATGCATTTGTTAGAAAAACTTTTGCAGGCTGACTGGGTTCGATTCTCGGTGGGAGCTCAAATGTTTCGCATTGCACGTTAATAAGTAGGTCCACGTTTGAAACAGCCTTGCTGCTGAAAGGGACACTAAACTAAAATCAACTCTTTTCAAGGCTGGGGTGAAAGAAATGTTCGAACTTATTACAACTCGTGAAAGTGAAGTAGACTATGTTTCAATTTAACGTCGTACTATTATGATTTTTATGATAAAGGAGACGGGTGATTACGCCTAATGAATGATGGAAATACTGGTGTAATGAGAAAGTGTTAGGAAAAGGGAACACGCTAATAACCACGGATACCGTCTTATAATTCGTAATATTGCTATAAAGAAAAATAGTAACACCAGCAGAAATGTAGGTGTACAATTGAACTGATGTTAAGTACAAACAGACACTTAAAGAAAGTTTAGTTTAACGTTTGCATTCAACAGCAGCGACCTCTGACAAAATAATATTACTTTTGCTACCTTGGAAGAAGTACATATTTCGCCTGCGAGTTCTATCAGATTAATAACGTTGAGAAGGGCAAACAGTGGTTGAATCGAAGTTAAGTTATGCAACATATGGCAAAATCGAACCCTTGACCACATAAAACGAAGATAATCAATCGGTAAACATAGGGGAAAACTAAAGAATATACTTGAAAGATAGGATGATATACGAAACGACAGGAAAACGAAGGTAGATGTATTAACTATGCAACATACGGCGTGAGAATTTAAAAAAAAAAGATAACAAGTATGGACAAGATCCTTGTTAGGATAACAGCATCTCTAAGTAGTGTATTGGTCCTAAAAAGGACCGTTTTTGAACTCAGTGCCAGAACTTCAAACTTAAGCACGTTCCCCACGGATGCGGCGAGCAAGCTGAATGTCCTTAGGCATGATTGTGACTCTCTTTGCGTGAATAGCACACAAGTTGGTGTCTTCGAAAAGCCCTACAAGGTAAGCTTCACTTGCCTCCTGTAAAGCCATGACAGCTGAGCTTTGGAAGCGAAGATCTGTCTTGAAATCTTGTGCAATTTCTCGGACGAGTCGTTGGAAGGGCAGCTTGCGGATGAGCAATTCAGTGCTCTTCTGGTAACGACGAATTTCTCGGAGAGCCACAGTACCAGGCCTGTAACGATGGGGCTTTTTCACTCCACCGGTAGCTGGAGCACTCTTTCTTGCAGCTTTGGTGGCAAGCTGCTTTCGAGGAGCTTTGCCTCCAGTAGATTTCCTAGCTGTCTGCTTGGTACGTGCCATTGCAACTGTCACGACTTGTTTCAAATAATTGCGCGCTGATAGGCATAGGCATAGGCATAGGCATAGTCTGTTTACCATCAGAAGATGGAAGGATATATTAGCTATTAGCTACTTCATCCAGAGAAAATATTAATAAATTGATGTGATGAGTTGGTAGCAGCGATGATAAGCGCACAACTGGTCTCAACAAGTCTTAACACGAAGGCTTCTGTTCTTGGGTCTGCTGATTGTGTGCTTCCGATGTTGAGTGAAGCCGATGCATAAGTGCGTCCATCAGGTAGATGGGCCTGTTCGTGGTCCTGTACTTGGCCGTTGAAAGTCTTCTTATCTTCTTGGTTGGAGCTTTTGATCTTCTATCTTCTTCTCTTTGTGAATCCGTGAAGAGTGCCGAAGAGAGAAGTTTTTGGCATTGAGTTCAAAAACATTGTGTGTGTGTTAATGTAGGTGAGATGATTTATGTGATGTGAGAAGAATTAGATGTGTTGTTTTTCTGTGGAAATGGGGATAAATTTTTATGAGTGATATAGATATTGCCATGAGTGGTTGTGAGAATATTTAACTGTTTTCGAAAAATTTGTCTGGTGGCTTGAGAAATGGCCTGATGGAGTGTTTTTTGTTTCGGGGGTTCTGTTACTATTGCAAGTATTGATGCTACCCATTTCATGATGGAATTTGTGGCTCGTTCTATTGCTTCGTTAATTTGGTCTTGAAAATCTGAATTTGGAGTGGTCTGTTGCTGGTCGGGTTCTTCTGCTTCTTCATCTTCTGGAATTGTAGAGGTCTGGTGGTGATCCTTGCAAGGGCCAGTTTCTGGTTGTGGTGGGAATTCTGTTGTATTCAAAATGTTTGGGATGATTTGTCTTCTTTCTGTGAAGTGTGGCCTCTTGGGGCAGTCACTGCTTCCTGTGCGGTGTCCTATTGTCTTACAGGTGGCGCAGAACATTCGGTTAATTGGTCTTCCACAAGGTGAAGAGTGACTTTCGCCACAACGAAAACAGACTCTACTCTGCGTACAGAGATGGGTTAGATGGTCGTATTTGTAACAATTGTAACATGGTGTAGGTCGTGCCGCCGATCTTGATGCCTCAACTCGATGTTTCTTGTTGTTAATGATGAGACCCTTCGCAATTAAGCTGCTAATGGTTTCTGTATTTGAAGAGAAGAGCCTTATTAGCGGAAGTGGACCATCAGAGTTGCGGATTCTTGTTAGGTTGCAAAAATCTAATCCTGCTTTTGTGAATGATTCCTTGAGCTCTGGAATAGTAAGGTCGACATCTACGCCTTTGATGACGCATGTATAAGTATGTCTGCTGTGCTTCTTGGTATGTTTGTTTGGCGGTGGTGGTAGGATTCCGTCAGCCTTTTTGATGTCTTCAGGAGTCAAAATTGGTGTTATTCTGGTTTTGGGGCCAAAATCACTCGGTTTGAACTTCTTATGAAATGCGTCAAGAGCTCCTTGACACTTAAAGGCAAGATGATATCCTTCTTTGTTAAGGGTTGGACGGCCTGCAATACAATATTCAAAGCCTGGAAGTCGGTCTCTGAGAGGCGAATAGAATTCTTCAATGTCATGAAATTGGGTAGCTAAATGTGTAAACACATAATGTGCAGTATATGAGTTGGCTATTGGTTTAGTATTCTTCTCTGTTTGATGAGGGCATGTTTCTGAGTCAGTGGTGGAGGTATCAGAGTTCTTCTCTGGATTTGTGTTGGTGAGTGAATTGTCAGAGTTCTTCTCTGTATGTGTGTTGGTGGGTGAAATATTAGAGTTCTTCTCTGTTTCTGTAGACTGTTGTGTATCACTATCTTCGTGTGTTGAGGGGGGGTCTGGTTTGGAGTTGATAGGCTTCCGAAGACGTTTTCGCCCCATTATAGTGGAGTAAAGTATACTGTGTACGCTATCACTCTTCTCGCACTTGTTCTGTGCTTGTTGTGCGCGCTATTGTGTTGTGTTGCGCGCTGAACGAACGAACGAACGAACGAAATAATAACTTTACTCTGCCAAGCAGGCAGAGATGGGCCTCTAGCATGTCTTGCTATTTTACCCAAGGGCTTCTCTTCACTTTTGTGGCAGGTTGAAACTGAAACAAGTCACTTTGGCGCGTCTGGTCTTGATCCTTCTAGTGCGCTGCCGATGTTGCGTGTTCCCGATGTTTGTGAGTTCTCTTCTGGGGAAGTGGTCCTGTACTTGTGGTCCTGTACCTGTGGTCCTGTACTCTTGCTGGTAATGTCTTCTTCCATTGATTTGGTTACGATGCCCTGACTTCCGTGAAGAATTGCCGAAGAAGGAAGCACCCGGCACTGAGTTCAAAAACATTGAGTGTGATTGTATTATACTGTGGGTGTTTTTGACGTATTTGAGGTGTGGATGGGATGTACTAAGTGGTGGTGGGGGGAGTGTGACTGGAAGTGTTAGGTGCAGTGTTCTTCTCTATGTTTTTCGGGGGAGTGATGTTGGAACAGTAGATATTGAGGTTTCCTTTGGTTGTGGTGAGAATGTTGAGGTGTTTGCGAAATATGTGGCGGGTGACTTTAGAAATGGTGTGATGAAGGGTTTTTTGGTTAGGGGGATCAGTAATTGTAGAGAGGATGGAAGCTGCCCATATAAGAACGCATTCGATGGCATTGTCGATGGCTTGATTGATCTTGGTATCTATATCTGTATCTTGAATTTCTGATTCAGATTCTGCGTCATCTTCTTTTCTTGGTTCTTCATCTTCTTTTTCTTTTCCTTCTTCTTCTTTATCTTCAGTGGATCTGGTTGCGTGTGTCTCATAAGAGCCGGAGTCTGGAAGTGGTGGGAATTCGAACTGGTTGAGTAGGTTTGGTATAATCTGTCTGCGTTGTTGTGTATGTGGCCTCTGAGGACAGTCACTGCTGCCCGTTCGATGTCCTAGGCATTTGCAGGTGGCGCAGAACCATCTGTTGATGGGTTTGTTGCAAAGCTGATTGTGACTCTCACCACATCTGAAGCAAACTCTTGGGCGAGTACATGTCTGTGTGCCATGATCGTAGCCATAACAATTATGGCACGGAGTAGGTCTGGCTGAGGATCGAGATGGTTCCACTTTGTGCAGCTTGTCTTGAATGTAGATTCCTTCTGCGATGAGCTTGTTCACTGTTGCGAAACTATTTGAGAAAAGACGAATCAGGGGGAGTGGTCCAGTTGAATTCTGTATGCGGGTGATGTTACAAAAATTCACGTTTTGTTTGTCCAGATTGTCTTCTATGGTTGCGATGTCCAAAGTCTTGTCAACTCCCCTGATTACGCATGTATAGGTATGTCGTCTATTGCGGGTGTTTGTTTGTTTGCCAGGAAGAGGCAACTTGCCATCGGCTCTATCGATGTCTTCTTGAGAGTTGATGTTGGTAATTTTGACTTTCGGGCCAAAGTCACTTGGCGAGAACTTCGTAATGAAAGCGTCTATTGCTTCCCTGGTTTCGATGATGATGTGGAATCCTTCTCCATTGAGTGTAGGTCTGCCACGAAGATGTCGGCGATGTTCAGGAATGCCGTTCTTGATGTGATCGAAAAATGCGTCTGGTTCGTAGAAATGAGCAGCTAGGTTGGTAAGGACGTAATGACGAGTGGGAGGGGGTTGGGAGTTAGAAGGGTTGGTGCAGGTAGTTGTCTTAGGATCGGTGGTGCAGTTAGTGTTTGTGTCTGTGGTGGTGCGACTTGTGTTCTTCTCTGTATCTGCTAGTGAGGTACATGTAACAGGACCTGTGTTTGTGTTACTGACTGTTTTCTTCTGTGTGGATTTCTTAGTACGTTTGCGAAGCACCATGATAGCTGAGTTCACACACGTTCACTCTACGCGATCTTCTTCTCGAATCTTGGTTGCGCGCTGAATGAAGTCAAGTTATATAAAGAGCAAAACCGTTAAATCAAGCTATTTCTCATTGGATAAAGTCAGTCGAAAAGGACAGTTCTCATTGGCTTAGACACGTTTTGTGTTTTTCCTCCGTGCTTTCCCTGCATGATCGAAGGAACAAAACCACGAGTCTTGGGCTGCTTGGGCTTGTATTTCTCGTGTGTGGTGAGCGAAGCAGTAACATATCGAAATGACAGGACGTGGAAAAGGAGGCAAGGGTCTTGGCAAAGGAGGTGCCAAGCGCCACCGTAAAGTTCTTCGTGACAACATCCAGGGTATCACCAAACCCGCTATTAGGCGTCTTGCTCGCCGTGGTGGTGTGAAGCGTATCTCTGGTCTCATTTATGAAGAGACCCGAGGAGTATTGAAAGTATTCCTGGAGAACGTAATCAGAGATGCTGTTACATACACAGAACACGCCAAGAGGAAGACAGTGACAGCTATGGATGTTGTGTATGCCTTGAAGAGGCAAGGAAGAACCCTGTACGGTTTCGGAGGTTAAGTTGGGGTTCCTCCTATTTTGGATATAAAATTGGCATAAACGGCTCTTTTCAGAGCCAACAAATTTATATAAAGGGAAAGATTTACTTTGTGCGATTTTCTGTTAGATTATAAGAATTCGTGTAACTACATTAAAGCCTTTTGATGCACACTAAATTACAGACGTAGAGAGATTAATTTGAGAAAATCATACGTTTTTTTTTTTACATTATGTACGTTCATGTATACGTATTCATATCATGTAGCAGTATTAATGCTGGAGAAGGGGTTCTGGTTGGAAATTGGCGATTTGTTGGAAGTAGCGAGCATGAGAGATGCGAAACGCAAGTCGGAATTTCTGTTCTGACAGTAGGATGTACGTATAGAGGCTTATACAACTTCTATACTGTGCTGTGAGGGGCGAATAATGCGTTAGAAACCTGAATCTTGTCCTTTATCTTGTTTACGTGGTCTTGGGTTCGATTTCTTTCTTTTGCGGTAGTGTCTATTGTGATTTACATGTAAATTAATGACACTTCGTAGCGGGTTACTAAAATAAAGAGTAATACAAATATGAGATGTAGGTTAATGCATTGTATACTTCACATTATTTACTAAAGAAAGGCAGTAGTTACAAGAAACCTAGGCTCGCTCGTTGGGCACAGTAGCAAATGAGTTCTGAGATCAGAGAATAAGAGTAGTTGCGTATTACAAACCATATACATATAACACATATCACACAAATATGAATATCGACCTTGCAAAGAATAAATCGTACTTAAGTGTGCATTTAATGTCATTACTATGTTGCAAAAGAAATTTAGGAAAGTTTTCTGATCCGCTCTGTTCATGATGTCATTGGGGCATAGTAATGAACAATAATAAATGTCGAGAACATATTGAACAGAGTAATTTCAGCCAAGCCAACGCAAGAGAGAAACATGAGTGCTTTAAGAATGTTGGAAATTCCTTTGTCTAGCATGAAGTACATGAGAATATGTGGTATGAGGTTTTCTTCCATTGCTGAGAATCTGGGCTCGACTGTCCTGTCCTCTGGGTAATATGAGCCCGATGTACGCAAATATCAAAAAAATGTAGCTAGCGACAATACAAAAGGTAATGATCTTATAATTAATAATGTAGTGGGAACTAAGCACATCGCTGTTTGGAGTATTCTAAAGTTAGTGTGACTTCCTATGGGCTTCAATTACGATCGACGACTACACATATACTAATTAATCGAATAGCAGCGAGAATTTCGAATGAAACTAAGCAACTATCTCAGACACTTTTGATGAGTCTGTATATCGAAAACAATTCATTTCAATCGTAAATCTCCTCTATAAAGGGGTTTGTGGCCCTCATAAGGGCCGATTTGTATGAGATATAGGTCTTACATTTATGCCTTCTTCTCAGTTTTCTTGGGCAGAAGTACAGCTTGAATGTTGGGCAAAACACCACCCTGAGCGATTGTAACTCCAGACAACAACTTGTTTAATTCCTCGTCGTTACGGATAGCTAACTGCAGATGACGTGGAATAATCCTAGTCTTCTTGTTGTCACGAGCAGCGTTGCCTGCCAACTCAAGAACTTCAGCTGCCAGGTATTCCATGACTGCAGCCAAATACACGGGAGCGCCAGCACCAACTCGTTCGGCATAGTTACCCTTTCGCAAAAGACGATGGATTCTGCCTACTGGGAATTGAAGGCCAGCCCTGCTGGAGCGGGACTTGCTCTTTCCCTTGACTTTTCCACCTTTGCCGCGACCAGACATTGTTCAATATTCTTTCGTAATAAGATGAGAGGAAAAATTGCGGCCTCCCATGAATCAAGTCAGTTTTGTTACTACTTCAAGCGTGCACCCGAGTGCATCAAATGAAAAGCAAGGCAGTTGGCGCGAATTGAAACACGTACTGTAATTTAAATGAAGTCGATAAATCGGCGGACACATCAGAGAAATGAGCTGAGTTTTGACGGAGACGGACGTGTATTCCTTCGCTCTCCAATGTCGAATCAAGCTGATCCTATACAAGAACTCCGTGAGCGCCAAGCTGCGATTATTCAAGACTTGCGAAACCAACAACAAGATGTATTAGAGAGAAACAAATCGCTTCTCTTTACTATATACAAACTTACATCTGGGAATCCAAAGTGTAGTGAATGTCCGGACTGCAGTAAACCCAGGCAAATCCCTGGCCCTTGTGAAATTCATATAGACGTTCTCCCAGTTGAACTTCGTAAAGACTATCATCGGACTCAGGCGGACATTTTCGGTCTGTCTCTACAATTGAAGCAACTAACGAATCAAGAATTTGACTATAATCTCTTCACTACCTTTCTACGGACTTTGAATACTGAAGATTCTGGACTCCCAGCAACTGCAACAAATTCCCCTCCGGGGGATCGTCTCTTTAAAAAGCCTAAAAGAACTGTGAAACCACGACCAGTGTTACCCACCACACTTCCTACTAATAATAGTTACTCTCCATTAACAACGCCTGAGAACCCCCCCCAAGATTCAGGTGCTGAAAACATGGATATTTCTACTCAGGATACTACAAGTGAGAAAACAAAGACCAACCATAACTCCAATTCACAGCGCACTATCAAGTCTCTCACCATCTATGACTACCCTCAAGACAAAGGATATAGACTCACCCATGGTGCAAGTTCCGTCTGTAAGGAAATCCCATATTGTGCAGTGTATTCAGATAGAGTGAAATTCCAATGCAACAATCAAGAAGATTATCAGGCACTAATCAAGTTTTGTAAGGAATTTAAGCTACAATATGCGTTAGATCTAGTGAGGAAAGAAAAAGTTCTCAAAGTAGTAATCCGTCAACTGCCCATTGACGCCTCAGTGGAAAATATCAAGCAAGACCTGGAGAACCGTGGTTACCCCACTCTTTCAGTACATCAACTCAAAGGTCGAGGTGGAACCCCCTTTCCCCTCTACCTAGTAACTCTAGTCAAGACACCAACTTCGAATAGTATTTTTGAACTTCAATATTTGGAGTTTTATAAAATAAAAATCGAACCGTTCCGAGCTAGACCTTATATTCAGTGCTACAGATGCCAAAGGCTTGGGCATACCCAATCTTCTTGTTATGCAACTCCACGCTGTGTCAAGTGTGCTGGTGAACATATGACTTATCAATGTACAAGAAAAACTCAAGATGAAGCAGTAAAGTGTCCGAACTGTGGTGGTGGTCACCCCGCCAATTACCCAAGATGTCCAACAATTCATCGTGTTCTATCAAGAAGATCATCTCAAAATAAAGTACCGAAACCTCAGGACTTCCCCCCTCTTCAGAAGGGAACCCCACCTGAATCTACACCCAAGAAGCATCCACAATCTTCCTATGCAGAGAAAGCAAGCTCTTCATCCAAGAATTCACAAACTACATCACCCCCGCCTACTGAAGAATCAGCTGTTAGTTGGCACGACCTATTACAATTATTTCAAGATCTCCAGTTACCAAAACTTCTACAAGCAGTGCAGAAAAGATTTAGTGATATTAAATCAGCTCCAGATGTTTTCACAAAGCTAATTATCTTTTGTGAAATTCTTGAGGAACTTCAAGACTGATGGAATAGCAATTAACATACAGGACCAAAACCCTTTTCAGAGCCACTGTACTGGCTAACTTCCATTGGCCCTTCACCAACAGCCAATCACAGGCAGCCCTCTCCTTAAATCAACCAATCTCTTCCTTCCCCAGCTTTTCCTTCACTTTAACAAAACTCTGGATCTTCAATCAAGACTTCAATGAGCCGGCGTCGGTCTCCGGCCATTATCAGTTCTACGTTGTGCATCTACTCACTTCAAAATCTACTTCAAATGCGAGGCAGGGGACTTCCACTAGTCCCGGAACTCAACCACTCAATCAACCCGTCAATTATAACTTGGCAAACTTGGCAAACTTGGCGGACACATCAAGAACTGAGCTGTGTTTTGACGGAGACGGACGTGTATTCCTTCGCTCTCCAATGTCGAATCAAGCTGATCCTATACAAGAACTCCGCGAGCGCCAAGCTGCGATTATTCAAGACTTGCGAAACCAACAACAAGATGTATTAAAGGGAAACAAATCGCTTCTCTTGACCATATACAAAATTACATCTGGGACTCCAAAGTGTAGTGAATGTCCGGACTGCAGTAAACCCAGGCAAATCCCTGGCCCTTGTGAAGCTCATATAGACGTTCTCCCAGTTGAACTTCGTAAAAACTATCATCGGACTCAGGCGGATATCTTCGGTCTATCTCTACAATTGAAACAACTAACGAATCAAGAATTTGACTATAATCTCTTCACTACCTTTCTACGGACTTTGAATACTGAAGATTCTGGTCTTCCAGCAACTGCAACAAATTCCCCTCCGGGGGATCGTCTCTTTAAAAAGCCTAAAAGAACTGTGAAATCACGACCAGTGTTACCCACCACACTTCCTACTAATAATAGTTACTCTCCATTAACCACGCCGGAGCCCCCCCCCCAAGATTCAGGTGCTGAAAACATGGATATTTCTACTCAGGATACTACAAGTGAGAAAACAAAGACCAACCATAACTCCAATCCACAGCGCACTATCAAGTCTCTCACCATCTATGACTACCCTCAAGACAAAGGATATAGACTCACCCATGGTGCAAGTTCCGTCTGTAAGGAAATCCCATATTGTGCAGTGTATTCCGATAGAGTGAAATTCCAATGCAACAACCAAGAAGACTATCAAGCATTGATCACGTTTTGTAAGGAATTTAAGCTACAATATGCGTTAGATCTAGTGAGGAAAGAAAAAGTTCTCAAAGTAGTAATCCGACAATTGCCCATTGATGCTTCAGTGGATAATATAAAGCAAGACTTGGAAAATCGTGGTTACCCCACGCTTTCAGTACATCAACTCAAAGGTCGAGGTGGAACCCCCTTTCCCCTCTACCTAGTGACTCTAGTCAAGACGCCTACTTCAAATAGTATTTTTGAACTTCAATATTTGGAGTTTTACAGAATAAAAATTGAACCGTTCCGAGCCAGACCTTATATTCAGTGCTACAGATGCCAAAGGCTTGGGCATACACAATCTTCTTGTTATGCAACTCCACGCTGTGTCAAGTGTGCTGGTGAACATATGACTTATCAATGTACAAGAAAAACTCAAGATGAAGCAGTAAAGTGCCCGAACTGTGGCGGTGGTCACCCCGCCAATTATCCAAGATGTCCAACCATTCATCGTGTTTTATCAAGAAGATCATCTCAAAATAAAGTACCAAAACCTCAGGACTTTCCCCCTCTTCAGAAGGGAACCCCACCAGAATTTACACCCAAGAAGCATCCACAATCTTCCTATGCAGAGAAAGCAAGCTCTTCATTCAAGACTTCACAAACTACATCACCCCCGCCTACTGAAGACTCAGCTGTTAGTTGGCACGACCTATTACAATTATTTCAAGATCTCCAGTTACCAAAACTTCTACAAGCAGTGCAAAAAAGATTTAGTGATATTAAAACAGCTCCAGATGTTTTCACAAAGCTAATTATCTTTTGTGAAATTCTTGAGGAACTTCAAGACTGATGAAATAGCAATTAACATACAGGACCAAAACCCTTTTCAGAGCCACTGTACTGGCTAACTTCCATTGGCCCTTCACCAACAGCCAATCACAGGCAGCCCTCTCCTTAAATCAACCAATATCTTCCTTCACCAGCTTTTCCTTCACTTTAACAAAACTTCGGATCTTCAATCAAGACTTCAATGAGCCGGCGACGGTCTCCGGCCATTATCAGTTCTACGTTGTGCATCTACTCAATTCAAAATCTACTTCAAATGCGAGGCAGGGGACTTCCACTAGTCCCGGAACTCAACCACTCAATCAACCCGTCAATTATAACTTGGCAAACTTGGCGGACACATCTAATTTTGCTGAACGAGTGAGTCATCATGCCACCAAAAACTAGCGGAAAGGCTGCAAAGAAGGCTGGTAAAGCCCAAAAGAATATCTCCAAGGGAGATAAGAAGAAGAAGAGGAGGAGGAAGGAGAGCTATGCCATTTACATCTACAAAGTTTTGAAGCAAGTGCATCCTGACACTGGCATATCTAGCAAAGCTATGAGTATCATGAACAGCTTTGTTAATGACATCTTCGAGCGTATTGCTGCTGAAGCTTCTCGTTTGGCCCATTACAATAAGCGGTCAACTATCACCAGCCGGGAAATCCAAACAGCTGTGCGCCTTCTTTTGCCTGGTGAACTTGCCAAGCACGCTGTAAGTGAGGGTACGAAGGCTGTTACCAAGTACACAAGCTCTAAGTAAAAATCTTCTTCAAGATTTTTCATTTCAAACGGTCCTTGTCAGGACCAACACATTATTCGAAAGAGTTAAATCACGAAATTTGCTTCATTCTGTTATGTAGAAACACGTTGAAATCCAATTTCTATATGCTGTTAGTAAAAAAGTAAAGCACATAGCGGAGATGTGTCGTGTGCTTGTATACGAAAGGCATTTACTCGCCGGAGATCTACACTTAGTCATAATAATTTACTTTTAAAAAGTGGTAATACATTCCGTGTTAAGTATAGTAGTAGGTGCACACGGATCGGAAATCAGGTTATTTTAATGTGCCGTGCAAATAAACAGGCTGTTAGTGTAAGAAATAGTGGGTATAACGCTTAGAATATCGATTAATCGCTATGAAATAATGTTGATAAATTATCTCTTGAAAGTACTATAAAATTAATGTTTCTAGTATTTTCGTACTTGAAGGATAATGAAATTTGAAAAAGAGATGCCAACAGCACCTGGTGTTCCCAGGCGGTCACCCATCCAAGTACTGACCAGGCCCGATGCTGCTTGACTTCGGTGATCGGACGAGAACCGGTATATTCAGCATGGTATGGCCGTTGGCGAATGCATATGGCTTCGAGTGAGTTATTGTAGCTACGTAGGTTTGTCGGTGAATACTCAAAAAGACCAGCGCGTGGAAAGCGTTGCTAATTGTTTTAAGTAATGCATGATTACGAAATTATCGTGGTGAACGATGTGAGAATATTCGTCTTTGTGAAAAACAAAATTAGAAAAAGTATACCAACAGCACCTGGTGTTCCCAGGCGGTCACCCATCCAAGTACTGACCAGGCCCGATGCTGCTTGACTTCGGTGATCGGACGAGAACCGGTATATTCAGCATGGTATGGCCGTTGGCAACTACCTTTTCTTCAATGTCCTGTTAAGGAAGTATGTTTTAAGTAAGAATTGACATTATTAACTATAAAGGCAAGCATATTAACGTCGTTAACATTACTTGGAATATACTAATATTCGAATAAATATTTGAATGTTCGAATGATGAGTGATTCGGATGTTCATAGTGCCACTGTGTCCTATCGAGTTTACTATCACGAACCACGTATGAAATTGTATATAAATAAATAAAAATAAATCCTTTATTAAGTATTGATTACAGGAAAAAGGCAAACTTACATTCTTTAATGTACACAATGAAATGTATGAAAGATATTTTTAAGATATGTTTCACTTACCCTTTATAACGCAAGGTAGTTTTCAGTGTAGCATTCTCTTCAGCTGCGAGATAACGTAAGGCAGATGATCATTCAGTCGTGAAGCACTAAAATGTAATATACATTTTAACTATTATCGATAAGAATTATTTACTGCAGGGATGCAAATAAAGTGAGGCAAATTAGTAAATAAAAACCGATACTGTAACTGATAATATAATTAGTTGTATCTGTATTAGTTGTATATACAGTAATCGCACGATTATCCGCGGAGTTGGATGTTGGCATAATCGCGCATAATCAGCAGTATGAGCAGAAAAGGGAAATGAAATGAAATATTTAGATTTACGTCGCATACTTATACCGGTTACGCTAAAGGAGACGGTGATGATGAGTACTGAATGAAGAAAGTGGGAGGAAACGGGAGAAACCCGAGAAAACCCATGAGCACGGTCTTTATGCACGACAAAGTTCACACGGCACGAGCTGGGATTGAATCAGGGACCCCAAGCACCGGAGGCCAAAAAACGGACAAAAAGTCTTTCGTGCAACTTTCGTTTTCGGTAAAAAGTTTACACATAATTTAGAAAGAGTAGTTTTCTGGTCTTTTTATTTCACAAGTTGGTTCATGTCTATATTTTTTACATGCATAAAAAATTTTTCAACTCCCTTGCTTATTTCCTGTTAAAGACCTCTACCTCTGATTGTATTTTTTGCACATATTCTTATTGTTTTCAGACAACATTTCTAAAAGCGTAATTTATCGTCAGCAAGAAAAGAAAAGGAAAGCCTCGGATAGTGGAATGTGTACTGTATATATATATATATATATATATATATATATATATATATATATATACGTATTAGTATATAGTTTTATTTTATACGTCTCCTATTATTACACAATGTGCAGATATTGTCAAAGCGCAAGTAAATATGTATAACTCCCCGTTCTGCACTTAATAACTTGAAAGAAGTTCGGGGAAGGTAGTGTAACAGAAAGTGCAAACAGAAATGAGGGTTTAAAGGCATTTAATATTATTCCGTAGTAGTATGATTTTTTGTAAAAAAAATATATATATATATATATATATATATATATATATATATATATATCTAAACATACATATTCAATGATATAGTAAGAGGTTAGCAGCACTGATAGAACTGCAGAAAGTACAAAACCGTTAATAAGAAAGAGAGAGAGATGGTGGCCGCTTTTGTGCTTTTCATTGGCTAATTCCGAATTGCGCGCGAATACGTACGAGATTTCTTTCTTTTTCCTCTTCGCAGCCCAGATGTTGCCAATTAGAAGTTTTTAGTACTACATTTGTATGAAAATGTTGCCTTTAAGAAATGTGGTTTGCATACAGAGAAAAGAGCAAAATGAATATTTACCTTAGTGGGCATGAAAAAAGACGAAACATTTTGCAAGATGGACACACGAACTTCCTTAATGCAGGCGTTCAGTACATTATTGTAAAGAAAAAAACACTAAAAAGAATTACTTCAATATCCCTAGCAACATTCAACAATTCATAGAGAAAAATCTTTATTTTGAGAACAATGGAAAACTATGTAATTGTAGATAACTACTAAATTTAATGATTAAGGAAAACGTTTAGGCCCGGCCCTTCAGAAAGAAAGTGCACAGAATATTCTCTCATGGAAGCAATTGCAAAATCAACATTTTGTTTGCAGTTATAATTAGAGGATCTATATACAGGGTGTTCGAAAAAGAATGTATCCTCTTGAAAGAAAATATTCTCTGGGCCCCTAATCCTTTATATACCGAAAGGAAGTTTGTATAGCATTTTTTCTTACCTTCGTTAGAAGAATTGAAAGTGACTACTATCGTGACACGGGAGATATTTAATCGATAGTCGAATTACTCACATACTCGAATGAACACGTCTCTTGTAAGGAGAGGAAAGGCTTCTGTGATCCGCTATCGCAGCTGTGTCATATCTGCAGAGAATGTTAGGACACAAACGTGATCTTTGAGAGCCTCGTGAAAAGAAGTCGCATAGTATCATGTGTGGAGACATCGGGGCCATCTGAAGAACGCTTCATCATTAGGACCAAGGGCGAGTTACGAAACACTCTGGGATATATTTATTAACATAACTTCTCGTCATTCTGCAAGTGTGGTGGAGCTCCATCCTATTGGAAAAGGAAACCTCGGGAGCCCTCTTCATGTGTAGGTATCGTTCACATCTGAAGCATGTGAAGATAGATTACTGTACTATCGTGTACCTAAAATCATTTTCTACGAATACGAACATGTCTACACTGAAGGCAGTGCAGCTCTTTTTCTCTTTTTTTTGGTCATGTATTGTAACGCGGGGCAATGCACACAATAACATGTAATGTTGTGTATCATCATAAAGGGCCAGGGCGATGATTGGATCTTGATGGACGTGGAGAACTGATAGGTGATGTGAGTGGTATTGTGATCTATGGTTGTATGTTTACTGATGAATGCATAAGGAGAGGTGAAGGGGTTGCCTTTTTTTTTATGTCGATCGGGAGGGAAGCGATTGGGAAACTTTTGACTTTGTTTTTCAACCGAATATATTGATTGAATAGGTCGCCGACAATTTTACGGGGCGTCACGTCGTTGCCTTTTTCATGTCGATCGCGAGCGAAGCGAGCGTTTTTTTTTTTTTTTTTTTTTTTTTTTTTTTTTTTTTTACCGACAATATGTATTGAATCGGTTGCCAACACCTTTAGGGGCGCGTCACGTCCTTCTTTCTGTGCTGATCGCGAGCGAAGCGAGCGCGAAATTTTTGACTTTTTTTTTTTTTTTTTTTTTTTTTTTTACCCACAATATTTATTCAATCGGTCGCCAACACTTTTAGGGGTGCGTCACGTCCTCTTTTCTCTGCTGATCGCGAGCGAAGCGAGCGCGAAATTTTGACCTTTTTTTCTCTTTTTAATTCTTTTTTTTCTTTAAGAAAAAATATTGATTTCATAGGTCGCGAACATTTTTACGGGATGCAACATCGTTTATTTGTTTTTCCAACCGTCTTTCTGTCTTGAGCCCCCGCCAAGTTAACTTTATGGTGGACAAAAACTATGTGCGGTGGGTTACCGCGGGGTTCTCCCGTTTCCTCCCACTTTCTTCATTCCACCACCATTTCAATCATTTCTCATAATCAGCGCCTCTTTTAGCCTAAGCGGCATAACGTGGGACGTAAAACAAAGATTTCCTTTAGTTGCTTTCTGTCTTGATTACGAGCGCGAAATTTTTTACTTTTTTTTTCTTTCTTTTGATATTATTCATTTAATAGGACGGCAACACCTTTACGGGCCGCCGCGTCGTCGTTTACACTTCTTCAGCCCATATTCTTTCTGCTTGTTCGTTTTCCGGCATCTTGTTATCACCGCCCGCGGCAATGCCTATGTCTTTCATCGCTTTTTGAAGCAAATCTTTAATAAATATGCACTCTCACATTTGTACTAATATGCATACCACAGTGGATAGACTGTAACTAGGAAAGCAGAAGCCTGCATATCATATTATTTAACAGTTGAAAGTGAACTGTCATTTTAAGTTTGATTTTGATCAGATGAGTGCAGTTCAACTCGTCGACAATTGTGAAGATTCTCGAGGTTAGGGACCATCCATTTTGTGCTTTGTAATGAAAATGGCTGCAGCCAAACTTCTCTGATCTGAATGAAACTTGGCATGATGATACATCTTGACCTGCTCTACAAGTTTATTTAGTATTTTCCGTTGCGCAGGCTTTTGCTTCTCCAGGTTCTCCCATGGAACTGAGAAACGTATTCAGTCGAACTTCTGCGGTAAGTCAGTATATCATCCTGAGAAGTTTGATCGAGATAGCAGAGGTTCGACTATTCGTTTTTCAATTCCATGTGATATTACAACACGGTGAACTAAATTTATATAGAAACACTTTGATTTTGTTTTGTTTTTTGCTAGCATTAAACTGAGAAAATGTTATTCAATAGACAGAGAACACCACTCAAAGAAAAGTACATCATAAGAATATATATATGGTTGCTGTGGTTCTCGGTTTAATTTGCTAGTTAAGAAACTTGCTCTAAATAAGTACATCTTACAGGTGAAAAACTAAGCCAGGCGATAGAATTAAATATAAAGTTATACACTTTTATTTTACGTTTACTAGTGTTGGGTTACTACTGTAAAATAAGTCAGTATATATGAAAGATAACTGTATTAGGTACTATTTTCCACCGGCGGTGTATTCTTGCATAGTGTACTTAATGTTTACAAGCGGGGCGCTACTAGTATGGATGCATGACAAGTGCTATTGAAACTCGAAAACTAACTGGTTTCCACTACCCTTGCTTATACGTATACCCGCGTCGCCTTCGCTCCTGTTCACTTTGGACGCACATTCTTGCTATCGCTCAGGCCCCCACCAGCTTTCTCCTGTTTTGGCTCCCTTAAATAGTATTCGTGCTTTTTATTGGCCACCTGGCAAAGCACTTGTAATGATTTTACACCAGTAACTCTAAAATACATGTGTATTACTTTATTTAATTCTGTCGTCTGCAGAATTTTTTTTTTTTTCGTACAAATATGCCTTTTCATGCAGAACACTGAATTTTGCCTGTAAATTTTTGAGAATATGCTGTGACGAAACTTGAGCACCGTTCTTCTTTTCTTTCTTATCACGAGTCTTCTTTAGCCTAATGAGCACAATCATCACACGATAACGACTATTCTTTTCATTTAACTTGTAAACAAGTTGAACTAATAATAATAATTGATGTACAAAGGAGAAGTGTCCTACATATTTGAGGTAAAAAATAAAATAAATATACTTCTACTTCATCCGTGTTTACAAAGTTAAATGTTATCGATTTACAAAAAATGGTCACCTATCCACACACTGACCAGGCTCGACACTGCTTGACCATACATATTAAAACATCGGTCCCACTGAATACACAAGTAGTAAGCACATTCACATAAAAATAATTAGGATTACAGTATATAAAATGCGTTAATTAAAATAGCAAATGCCTTACCTTATCACAGGCGATCCAAAGCCACTGCACATCATCTGCTACGCACACTATATTCCTCCAATATTTCACTCACTTCCTATATCACGCAACAGAAAATATTAATAAAATTCACTTAGCAACATTTTCATTTTTAATCAACAATACGTATAACAATTAAGAATAAAATTAATTGTGAGCACATTGTTATAATTAGAATACTGTTTTTATTCGTTTACAAATATGGGATTAATATAGAGCTGGCAGCAACAATATATACAACTCATCCTGTATGTATCGTAAATCCTAACTTGAGAAGACATCTCTGACGCAAACAATGAGACAAGAAATCAAATACTATATCCGACACATTTGGGGTTTATTGAACTTCAATGTTGGAAGATACCACCTTGTCGGTAGTACAAATGTAATATCCTTACAACACGCGGAACTTTTGCCAGGCATATCTAGGAATTTGGGAAGATTAATTGATATCCTTAATGTGCAATGTATGATTATGACGCATTGTTATGTACACGCAGACGGAACCAGGACAATCTATAGATGACATTTGCACTGTGTTTGGACAATTTGTTCGCAGAAAATAACCGTTTTTGTCTATGAATACTTGAGAACATGGAAGGTATGAGATATACATTTTATGCGCAAATATTATAATACAAATCATTGTTAGTTTGGTGGATGCGTGAAAGAAAGAAAAGGAGTAGATTTTTGCAGACGTCCGGATATAAAGCGAGAACTGAGAATACGCATCTATAACATCTATTTTCTTTGTGTTAATGATATCGATGAACTAAACGGGGAAACTAAAATACAACTGTTTGCAGTATAATTCGAAGTATAGTCAAGTGCAGAGGCGTACTCACGGGGTGTCCACCGGGTGCGGACTCCTCGCAAAAGTTCCTAAGTGAACATACATTTGCAGACTTTCTCATTAAATGTAGTTATTAACAGGGAAAATATTGATGTATCATCAATATAAATCTGATCTTACACTTCATCTGTACTCTGTCTGTATCATGTTTTTGTGAAAAAGTAAGTGGAATATTTATCGTGTTTTCGAATGCAGAATAATAGTATATAGACATAGTGGCTTGTAGTATTGGAACCTTGCCCCCCGAAGCTTGGATCCCTTAGAAGAAAAAAAAATGCATGCGCGCCTGGTGAAATGGTTAACGAATTCAGTTCACTCGATGAATCGACAGATAGTAATACACATTTCGACAGATCGACAGCATTCGACAGATACAGACATATGAAAGTAGCACAAGAATTAGGCGAAAGTCCGTGCGTTTCCTCAATTCACGTAGGAAACAACAGAAAATATCAACTACCATAAAATAATCCGTATATATATTTAATTTATTTGGAATAAAATAAATATAGAAACAACCTGTTCATACATAACTACGGTAAGTGCGTTAATTGCTAACGTAAGAACAAATATGAAACAAGGCACAAAATAAAAAAGAAAAATAAAGTTAAAGGGAATAAATATTTAGGCTTGATTGTCATTCGTATTAAGAAGCTGGGTAATAAAATGTTAAAATCTACAGAAAATTATGAAATTAAATCAGGATTTGAAATAAAAGTCTATACATTGGAAGTAGGCCAGGGAGTTTGCAAGGCAGATGTGTGCGACACGCGTTACTTTATAGATTCCCTTCATTGAACTATAGTAAGCAGTACGAAGATGGTACTTTGCGTATAATCACAGGAAGGATTGAAGTTAATTACCATGGTAATATAATTATTTATTGATAAGTATTTCCATGTTAAATTATGAAAATTATAAGCACAAGGAGGGTGAAAAAGTAGTGTGACCGACTTAGCAATGACTGAAACATAAAATAGAAAAGCGAATAAAAACAAATGCCTTTTGAGTTATGTGGAATAAAGTTTCTTCTAGCCAGTAAGGAAGAATAGGATCTGGTGCATTCATTGAATACCTGAAAAAAATCGTTTATCAAAATAGAAGGAAACACACTTATCGTTGTGGCAACTACGAACTTCTGTTTACCTCAGCCCGCCTCAGCAAGTGCTTTCTATCCGGTCCGCGCTCCGTAACCAAACTCAACGCTGCCTGCTAGCGAAAATTTCATTCTTCAGTATCGTTGAGTTTATTGCAGAAAGCAATGGCAGATACGGCATCAGCACCTGCAGCCCCGGCACAGGCTTCTCCTAAGAAGTCTGCAAAGCCTAAGAAACCAAAAACAACACCTTCTCATCCAAGAACATCAGAAATGGTGAACAACGCCATCAAGAATTTGAAGGAAAGGGGAGGAAGTTCACTGCAAGCTATTAAGAAATACATCTCTCAGAACTACAAAGTGGATGCCGAGAAGCTTGCTCCATTTATCAAGAAATACTTGAGAAGTGCAGTTGCTTCTGGGTCTTTGGTTCAGACCAAGGGAAAAGGTGCATCTGGATCGTTTAAGCTTAGTGCTTCATCGCTGAAGGAGAAGCCTGAAGGTGGATCTTCAACCAAGGCGAAACGATCAGCATCAAAGGAGAAGAAGCCTGCGAAAAAGCCAGCAGCTAAACGTCCCAAGAAGACTGGTGAAAAGAAAAAGGCTGCTGCTCCCAAACCTAAGAAATCACCATCTAAAGTGAAGAAGGCAAAAACTCCCAAGAAGCCAAAGGCCCCGAAGCCAAAGAAGGCTACAGCAAAACCGAAAAGTGCTAAGAAGGCTGCACCAAAGAAGAAGTAAATGTGTCAGTAAATCATCTGACATTTTAAAACGGCTCTTTTTAGAGCCATCAAATACTTTGAGAAGAGTAAAATTGTGCTTTTCCTATCATTATCACATGTTCATTCATAGCAATGTATAGTATACACGCAAGGGACTTTGAGTTTTCTTTTTAACCGAAGCACTTCTTGATGTAAGTGCTTTATAACAGAGGGGAATTGAGGGTGGGGAAAGAAAGCTTTCACGGGTGTCAAGAATGGTGTACTCGAAAAAAAATGGGGAACACATTACGTAATGTCAATTTGTGATCACTTACTTTTTCCTTGTTCCTATCTTCAAGTAGCGAAACAGTACAGAAAACGCACTTAATGCATTTGTTAGAAAAACTTTTGCAGGCTGACTGGGTTCGATTCTCGGTGGGAGCTCAAATGTTTCGCATTGCACGTTAATAAGTAGGTCCACGTTTGAAACAGCCTTGCTGCTGAAAGGGACACTAAACTAAAATCAACTCTTTTCAAGGCTGGGGTGAAAGAAATGTTCGAACTTATTACAACTCGTGAAAGTGAAGTAGACTATGTTTCAATTTAACGTCGTACTATTATGATTTTTATGATAAAGGAGACGGGTGATTACGCCTAATGAATGATGGAAATACTGGTGTAATGAGAAAGTGTTAGGAAAAGGGAACACGCTAATAACCACGGATACCGTCTTATAATTCGTAATATTGCTATAAAGAAAAATAGTAACACCAGCAGAAATGTAGGTGTACAATTGAACTGATGTTAAGTACAAACAGACACTTAAAGAAAGTTTAGTTTAACGTTTGCATTCAACAGCAGCGACCTCTGACAAAATAATATTACTTTTGCTACCTTGGAAGAAGTACATATTTCGCCTGCGAGTTCTATCAGATTAATAACGTTGAGAAGGGCAAACAGTGGTTGAATCGAAGTTAAGTTATGCAACATATGGCAAAATCGAACCCTTGACCACATAAAACGAAGATAATCAATCGGTAAACATAGGGGAAAACTAAAGAATATACTTGAAAGATAGGATGATATACGAAACGACAGGAAAACGAAGGTAGATGTATTAACTATGCAACATACGGCGTGAGAATTTAAAAAAAAAAGATAACAAGTATGGACAAGATCCTTGTTAGGATAACAGCATCTCTAAGTAGTGTATTGGTCCTAAAAAGGACCGTTTTTGAACTCAGTGCCAGAACTTCAAACTTAAGCACGTTCCCCACGGATGCGGCGAGCAAGCTGAATGTCCTTAGGCATGATTGTGACTCTCTTTGCGTGAATAGCACACAAGTTGGTGTCTTCGAAAAGCCCTACAAGGTAAGCTTCACTTGCCTCCTGTAAAGCCATGACAGCTGAGCTTTGGAAGCGAAGATCTGTCTTGAAATCTTGTGCAATTTCTCGGACGAGTCGTTGGAAGGGCAGCTTGCGGATGAGCAATTCAGTGCTCTTCTGGTAACGACGAATTTCTCGGAGAGCCACAGTACCAGGCCTGTAACGATGGGGCTTTTTCACTCCACCGGTAGCTGGAGCACTCTTTCTTGCAGCTTTGGTGGCAAGCTGCTTTCGAGGAGCTTTGCCTCCAGTAGATTTCCTAGCTGTCTGCTTGGTACGTGCCATTGCAACTGTCACGACTTGTTTCAAATAATTGCGCGCTGAATGAAGTCAAGTTATATAAAGAGCAAAACCGTTAAATCAAGCTATTTCTCATTGGATAAAGTCAGTCGAAAAGGACAGTTCTCATTGGCTTAGACACGTTTTGTGTTTTTCCTCCGTGCTTTCCCTGCATGATCGAAGGAACAAAACCACGAGTCTTGGGCTGCTTGGGCTTGTATTTCTCGTGTGTGGTGAGCGAAGCAGTAACATATCGAAATGACAGGACGTGGAAAAGGAGGCAAGGGTCTTGGCAAAGGAGGTGCCAAGCGCCACCGTAAAGTTCTTCGTGACAACATCCAGGGTATCACCAAACCCGCTATTAGGCGTCTTGCTCGCCGTGGTGGTGTGAAGCGTATCTCTGGTCTCATTTATGAAGAGACCCGAGGAGTATTGAAAGTATTCCTGGAGAACGTAATCAGAGATGCTGTTACATACACAGAACACGCCAAGAGGAAGACAGTGACAGCTATGGATGTTGTGTATGCCTTGAAGAGGCAAGGAAGAACCCTGTACGGTTTCGGAGGTTAAGTTGGGGTTCCTCCTATTTTGGATATAAAATTGGCATAAACGGCTCTTTTCAGAGCCAACAAATTTATATAAAGGGAAAGATTTACTTTGTGCGATTTTCTGTTAGATTATAAGAATTCGTGTAACTACATTAAAGCCTTTTGATGCACACTAAATTACAGACGTAGAGAGATTAATTTGAGAAAATCATACGTTTTTTTTTACATTATGTACGTTCATGTATACGTATTCATATCATGTAGCAGTATTAATGCTGGAGAAGGGGTTCTGGTTGGAAATTGGCGATTTGTTGGAAGTAGCGAGCATGAGAGATGCGAAACGCAAGTCGGAATTTCTGTTCTGACAGTAGGATGTACGTATAGAGGCTTATACAACTTCTATACTGTGCTGTGAGGGGCGAATAATGCGTTAGAAACCTGAATCTTGTCCTTTATCTTGTTTACGTGGTCTTGGGTTCGATTTCTTTCTTTTGCGGTAGTGTCTATTGTGATTTACATGTAAATTAATGACACTTCGTAGCGGGTTACTAAAATAAAGAGTAATACAAATATGAGATGTAGGTTAATGCATTGTATACTTCACATTATTTACTAAAGAAAGGCAGTAGTTACAAGAAACCTAGGCTCGCTCGTTGGGCACAGTAGCAAATGAGTTCTGAGATCAGAGAATAAGAGTAGTTGCGTATTACAAACCATATACATATAACACATATCACACAAATATGAATATCGACCTTGCAAAGAATAAATCGTACTTAAGTGTGCATTTAATGTCATTACTATGTTGCAAAAGAAATTTAGGAAAGTTTTCTGATCCGCTCTGTTCATGATGTCATTGGGGCATAGTAATGAACAATAATAAATGTCGAGAACATATTGAACAGAGTAATTTCAGCCAAGCCAACGCAAGAGAGAAACATGAGTGCTTTAAGAATGTTGGAAATTCCTTTGTCTAGCATGAAGTACATGAGAATATGTGGTATGAGGTTTTCTTCCATTGCTGAGAATCTGGGCTCGACTGTCCTGTCCTCTGGGTAATATGAGCCCGATGTACGCAAATATCAAAAAAATGTAGCTAGCGACAATACAAAAGGTAATGATCTTATAATTAATAATGTAGTGGGAACTAAGCACATCGCTGTTTGGAGTATTCTAAAGTTAGTGTGACTTCCTATGGGCTTCAATTACGATCGACGACTACACATATACTAATTAATCGAATAGCAGCGAGAATTTCGAATGAAACTAAGCAACTATCTCAGACACTTTTGATGAGTCTGTATATCGAAAACAATTCATTTCAATCGTAAATCTCCTCTATAAAGGGGTTTGTGGCCCTCATAAGGGCCGATTTGTATGAGATATAGGTCTTACATTTATGCCTTCTTCTCAGTTTTCTTGGGCAGAAGTACAGCTTGAATGTTGGGCAAAACACCACCCTGAGCGATTGTAACTCCAGACAACAACTTGTTTAATTCCTCGTCGTTACGGATAGCTAACTGCAGATGACGTGGAATAATCCTAGTCTTCTTGTTGTCACGAGCAGCGTTGCCTGCCAACTCAAGAACTTCAGCTGCCAGGTATTCCATGACTGCAGCCAAATACACGGGAGCGCCAGCACCAACTCGTTCGGCATAGTTACCCTTTCGCAAAAGACGATGGATTCTGCCTACTGGGAATTGAAGGCCAGCCCTGCTGGAGCGGGACTTGCTCTTTCCCTTGACTTTTCCACCTTTGCCGCGACCAGACATTGTTCAATATTCTTTCGTAATAAGATGAGAGGAAAAATTGCGGCCTCCAACAGAAACAGAAAAGTTAAAAATAAGGACGCCCCTCGGGAAAGCCCGCGCCCTGACAGAGAGTAAGGCATCAACCATCTATCTACATGCCTCTCCTCACATGCAATTAGTAGCCTAAAGCTGGTGTCGGTGGGTGTGTCTCGCGGCTTCTATCTTTAACGAAAGACATTTACACGCGTATCTGTAGTTAAAGTGTAGATAGAAAGAAAGAAGGGTAAAATAGAAGATAGGAAAGCGCGAAAGAAGATTTTATTGTGTTGATAGAGGGATAAAAAACCTGGAAACCAGGAAAAAACCCCCTTTATCGGTCATGCTGCATGCAATAGTATTTACATGGCAAAACCACTTGAGAAGGGTGGTGAAAATCCATGTAAAAGTGTCTGTAATAATAAATTAATAAATTATAGTTTACTTTAAATTACTAAAACCTATCTGTATGTGTTAAGCTATCTGTGTTGTCTGTATTTGGGAGGTGTTTTGTTAGTAGGGAAGACTGTTATTTTTTTAACATGCAATTTGGCCGTCTTCTTGATCCTTTGGTCGGTGCTTGTGTCGTCATCTGTCTGCAGAATTTCTTTTTTTTTTTATTCTACGTTGGCTCCATTGATGCGTTGTAGAGAAGGAACGTATAGCTGTCCATCTGTTGTTAAGATGGGGCTGAAGGATTGCCGGTAGATCTTCTTTGTTGCTTCTTTTATTGCTCTGGTGAGTCGTTGGTGGTTTGCCGGTTCTATTGTGAAAGTTAAGACTGAGGTAATCCATTTGATGATTCTGTTGGTGACTGTATGCATGGCGTCATCAATAAGTGTTTGTAGGATATTAGCAATTTGTTCTTGTTCCTTGGTAGCTCTGGGTGGGTCTTCCGGTTTCTTCCTTTCTTCTTCTTGTTGGGTGGTCTGGTCCTTATTAGGGCCATCGTCTATATCTTGCTGCTTTGCAGTTTCTTCTTTTTGTGTAAGCTGGTCTTCTGTTAAGATTTTCATAGCTATGGTGTGAGTTTGACGTGGTCTTCTTGGGCAATTGCTATTTCCTGTTCTGTGGCCTGTTGTTCGACAGGTTGCACAGAAGTTGTTGTTAATTGGGTTATTGCAGGTGTCTTCGTGTTCCTTCCCGCAACGATGGCACACTCTTCTGTTTTTGCACAAAGCTCTCTGGTGCCCATATTGATAGCATTTGTAACACGGCATCGGCCGTGGCGGTGCTCTAGATGTTTCTACTTTGTGATGTGCCGTCCCTATGGAGATTCCATGTGTTATCAATTTATTTATTTGAGCGGGATCTTCTGAGAACAATCTGAGTAAGGGTGCAGGTCCTTTCTGGGTTTGTATCCTCACTGCGTTTGTGAAATTGATTCTCAGTTTCCTTAATTCAGTTTTGAAGGTTTCAACATCTGTGGTGACTGGTACGTTTTTGATAACACACGTAAATATTGGTCGCTTTTGGTGGGATCTCTTGTCGCCTTCATTCTTCTTGGTTCGTGGGTCTTCTTGCTGTGTTGGCGAGTCTTCTTTATTCTTCTTGGTGCGTTTGCCTTTCACTACTGTGAACTCTTCTTCGGCAGCTGGTTCATTGACTTCATTGTCTGCTCTAGGGTGTGGTGACTTCTGGTCCTTGAAAGGGCCGGATGCCTCAGATGTCATATCTTCTGGTGTGGCGAATTCGGTTGTTTCTTGTCCTCTGGCTTGGATCAATATTGCTCTGTCACCAAAGTGTTTGGCTTTGAAGATGCGCAGAAAAACATCTCGTACTACTGGTGTGGCGAAGTCAATCCTGAACCTCTTGTATCCTCTATATGTGACGCGTACTTCTGAGGTGTCCATCTTTTCAGCTATGATGTTAATGACTTCCTCGGTTGTGTAAGTGACTTCATAGAGTTTCACTTGCGGAACTGCCTCTTGTTGTGCCGATGGAGTGTCTGGCTGTTGCTGGTCTTCTCTTCTTTCTTCATTTGCTTCTCTCCTGCTGGGGGTTTCATGTCCCTTTTCTTCTTCCTGGGTGGGTTCTCTTGGCGTGTTCTTGATTTGGTTTGTGGTCGTCTTCTTCTTTCTTGAGTCTTCGCTGCAGTCTCTGCGGGCTTGGGATGGCTCCCTACCCGGTCTTCTGGCGGGTGATTTCTTCTTCTGGCGTGGCATGGTGTATGTGGGCCTGATAAGGGCCGGTCACTAATTGAGGGAAAGTCTCTCTAGTTTTGTGTAGGTGCTTCACTAATGCTATCCCAGAGAGATAACAAAGCGTTCCCGTCAGCCGACTGTCGGCAAAGCCTGTTCAGCCTATATGGCCAGCGCGAAGCTTGACGCACAATAGGGGGTCAAGCCGACGGAAAGCAATGATAATTTCCCCAGGAAGCGGTGTGTGTAAGTGTGTGTTGAAGCAATGTTCTTTATTAACACAACAGTCTCTTCTCTTTTAAAGCAGGATTATCTCAAAAGACTATCCTGATAACACTTATAATGAGTCTCTTCTTCTTGCGGCGTCTATCTGCTTCGATCTTCTTTCTACTTAGCGCTGCAGCATTGCGAGCTTCTCGATGAGTAGCGACTGCTTAGTTGTCACCGTTAGGTATCCACAGTCTTAAGAAGGTAGCCGACGTCATCTCCAACATCTCAATTGCCACGAGATGGATGAGAGGAAAAATTGCGGCCTCCCACCAGTTTTGTTACTACTTCAAGCGTGCACCCGAGTGCATCAAATGAAAAGCAAGGCAGTTGGCGCGAATTGAAACACGTACTGTAATTTAAATGAAGTCGATAAATCGGCGGACACATCTACCCAAGCAGTTACAGAGGCTGTGCGGAATACAAGAGATTCCTGGCCCTTAAGTCGGGCAGCACAAAAGTAGGGGCTGAAAGAACCAGACACATAACAAACAAGACTGCTAACTATAACACACGTGAAATTAACGTTGAAGCTTCCACATCAACACAACAGACACCTAGACGTAACCCCCCCGCAAAAAGACGTAACGCCCCCAGAAATCCAAGACATCACACAGACAGCTCTTCATCAGACGATGAGACATACATTAAGACCAAGTCGACAAAAGATACTACCCCCACAAAACAACTGAGAAGGAACACTAACACCAATACAGAGACGCAACGCAAAGACAACCCACAAGGACAATCGAACGACAATAGGACCACAGACAAAAGACCACCTATCATAGAACAGAACATAAACTCTAAACTTGACTACTTAGAATTCCATTTAGCAGGTAATAAGGATATAGACTCTGTTTTCTGTCACGTTCAAACTTTTCTAATGCATTTCATTAGATGGGTAGGAAAACTACTAAAATGCAGTTTAACTCCATAAAAAAAGAAAAAAAAAGTGATGGGTAAACAATTAAACGGCAACAATAGCATCAAAATACTTGCCTGGAATGCATGCGGGCTCAATGAAAAAATAGATGAACTCGCGGATTATTTGGAAGAAAATGAAATAGATATAGGATTAGTTAGTGAAACGAACCTAATGACCCAAACAAAAGTAAAAATATCGAACTATACAATTTATAGGAACGACAAAAATGCACAAACAAGTAAACTAGGGACACTAGCTCTTGTTAGAAAAAACATTAAGCATTCAGAAATTAAACTACCTACACTCAGCACTGTAGAGGCTACAGGTATAAAAATATATTTAAAAAACAAACCCATAACAGTTATCGGTATTTACAACTCCCCGTCCATACCAATTAACCCGGATGACATACGGAAACTTGCAAATATAGCTCCAGCCGTACTATTAGCAGGGGACTTCAACTGTAAACATCCTCTCTTTTGCAGCAGAATAACGAACAATAATGGAACGAGGCTATATAACTACATGCAGGGATCCCCCTTGCAAGTGTTATCGCAACATAGGCCAACTCACTATCCACCAAATGGCAACAGACCAGATGTACTAGACTATGCTCTGCATAAAAACATTAACGGTACCTTACAAATATATACTGAAAATGAACTAGACTCAGACCACCAACCGATCGTCATTACAGTAAATGGAAACCCTGAGCTAGAAACTGAGCAACTAGGTTTTAATTATAAAAAAGCAAATTGGGAAAAATTTAAAAAAGAAATAGAAAAATGCATTCCAGACAAGTATGAGATAATTAACAAGGATAACATAGATCAGGCAGTTGAAATTCTAACTAAGGCTATACAAAATGCAACCATAAAAGCAGTACCCAAATTCACAAATAGCAAATCAATACGCGCTAAGCTACCACAAAGCATTAAAGACATAATTCAACTCAGAAATAGATTAAGAAAAGACTACCAAACCAATAGGAACCCAATCACTAAACATCACGTTAATAGATTAAGAAGAATGATCAAATCCGAAATTAAAAACTACAAGGTGTATACTTGGGACAGGAAAGTACAATCCTTAAAATTCACAGACGGTAGTATTTGGAAAATAACTAAGAACCTTACGAAACCTTACACTCCCACCCCCTCCCTCCACGGCGAAAATGGGCTAGTATTTACAGACAAAGAAAAAGCTAATGCGCTCGCGGACACGCTTGAGAAAACTTTCAGACCTAATGACATTGGGGACAATAGAAGGCATGAAAGACTTGTCAAGCAAAAAATAGAATCAATTAAACTGACAGATTCACAAACATCTGCAAAACGAACCAACAAAAATGAAATCGCAAAAATAATTTCAAAATTAAAACCACTAAAGGCTCCGGGTCATGACAATATTCACAACATTTGTATCAAAAATTTGCCACAAAGAGCAATTCAATTTCTAGTTCAAATCATAAACGCGATAATGAGACTAGCCTACTTTCCCAAAAAATGGAAAATAGCAAAAGTAATAGCACTACCTAAACCTGGTAAAGATCCCTTGTTTCCACAAAACTATAGACCTATCAGCTTACTATGCACACTTGCCAAACTAACGGAAGCAGTATTGCTTGCAAGACTAAAAAGACATATTAAATCACACAAAATTTTAATAGATGAACAATTTGGTTTTAGAAATCACCACTCAACTACGCAACAACTAGTAAGACTGATTGAGCACATCACTGATAGTTACAATAAAAACAAAGGCACAGCAGCCTTATTTTTAGACATTGAAAAGGCGTTTGATAGAGTCTGGACTGAAGGGCTACTCTACAAACTTAGCATCATTGGAATCCCAGATATTTACATAAAAATATTAATGGCTTACTTGAGCAATAGAACTTTCTATGTAACAGTAGGATCGGCACAATCTAGCTCACGCGAGATACAAGCAGGTGTTCCGCAGGGATCATTATTGGGACCGCTATTATTCAACCTATATATAAATGACATACCAAAACACAACGACACGAACGTGGCGCTGTTCGCAGACGACACATGCATCTTCGCTAATAGTTGGCAACCCAACCAGGCCGTGAATTATATACAAAGACATGTACCAAAATTAGAAGAATGGTTTGAAAAATGGAAAATCAAAATTAATGCAAATAAATGTGAAGCCATGTACTTTACCAAGCGCAGGAAGACGCCAACACAACAAGTAAAAATTTTCAATGAACCAGTAAGATGGTCAACAAAAGCAAAATACCTGGGGGTACTACTAGATTCGAAATTAACATTTAAGGAACATATTACCGCACAAATCGGGAAAGCCACAGGTAGGGCTAATGAACTCAAAAGCCTGCTAAGTAGCCAAAATATTAGCGAACATGCAAAAGCAATACTCTACAAAACATTAATAAGACCTATCTTAACATATGCAGCCCCAGCATGGGGACATGCACTGAAGATCAACATACGTAAATTGCAAATTTTTCAAAACAAAATAATCAAAATAATTACTAACTGCCCAAGATACACCAGACTAATTCCCCTACAATATAAACTGAACATCCTACCCATCACGGAAGTAATCAGAAACTTAGCCAACCAATTCTACACAGATAAAGAAAAATCAGAAAACCATCTGATATCAACATTAGGTAACTATGACATAGGACCATACAACAAGCACAAAAGACCGAAACAACTCTTAACTTAGATTACAAATGGCAATTCACATGTACTCAGGTGATAAATAATTGTAAATACTATCTAAAATCTCCTTGTATATAACTCTATAACCATCATATTAGAAATTATATAATAAGTTAACATATATAAAACAATTAAAAATATAAAAAAAATATAAAAAAAACGAAAAACAACATAAAAACTAAAAAAATATAAAATAAAAAAAAATATATATATAAAAATATAATAATAATAAAATAAAAAAAAACATTATAGTATGAGCAAACGCATAAAATGCATAAAAGAATATGTGTATAAGTGCGTGTGTGTATATCTATTTCATAAGACCAAAAGAAGTGTGTAAATAACAAAACTTGATGTATGTATTGTAGAGTGTATATATTAAGTGTATGTAAATACTATACCTTGTAACTAACCCAACCATAATATGACGTACCTGAGACATGTAAATTACATATAAATTACTAATGACAAAAGCCACACAAGTCTCTTTTCAGGTCCAGATGACGAACTAGCGCAGAAAAAGGCCAGATGTCCACGGATTGCATGATAGAAAAAAATAACAATAGCCCAACTAACAAAACACTCCCCACTACAGACTACACAGATTTGCATAAAAATTATTAAACTAGGTTAAACTCAAAATAACAACAAGTGAACTTTAAAGTACAGACAAGTTTACATGGATTTTTGCCACCCTTCCCAAGTGGTTTTGCCATGTAAATACTTAAGCATGCAGCACGACCGACAATGGGGGTTTTTTCCTGGTTACCAGGTTTTTTATCCCTCTATCAAAACAACAAAATCTTCTTTCGCGCTTTCCTATTTTCTTGTTTACTCTTCCTTCCTTCTATCTTACACTATAATTACAAATTCGCGTGTAAATGTCTTCCGGAAAGATAGAAACCGCGACATACACCCACCGACATAACCTATAGGTTACTAACTGCATGGAGGAGAGGCATGTAGAATGTTGGTTGATGCCTTACTCTCTATCCAGGGCGCGGGCTTTCCCGAGGGGCGTCCTTATTTTTTTAACTCTCTGTTTCTGTTTCTGTTTGCGGACACATCTAATTTTGCTGAACGAGTGAGTCATCATGCCACCAAAAACTAGCGGAAAGGCTGCAAAGAAGGCTGGTAAAGCCCAAAAGAATATCTCCAAGGGAGATAAGAAGAAGAAGAGGAGGAGGAAGGAGAGCTATGCCATTTACATCTACAAAGTTTTGAAGCAAGTGCATCCTGACACTGGCATATCTAGCAAAGCTATGAGTATCATGAACAGCTTTGTTAATGACATCTTCGAGCGTATTGCTGCTGAAGCTTCTCGTTTGGCCCATTACAATAAGCGGTCAACTATCACCAGCCGGGAAATCCAAACAGCTGTGCGCCTTCTTTTGCCTGGTGAACTTGCCAAGCACGCTGTAAGTGAGGGTACGAAGGCTGTTACCAAGTACACAAGCTCTAAGTAAAAATCTTCTTCAAGATTTTTCATTTCAAACGGTCCTTGTCAGGACCAACACATTATTCGAAAGAGTTAAATCACGAAATTTGCTTCATTCTGTTATGTAGAAACACGTTGAAATCCAATTTCTATATGCTGTTAGTAAAAAAGTAAAGCACATAGCGGAGATGTGTCGTGCTTGTATACGAAAGGCATTTACTCGCCGGAGATCTACACTTAGTCATAATAATTTACTTTTAAAAAGTGGTAATACATTCCGTGTTAAGTATAGTAGTAGGTGCACACGGATCGGAAATCAGGTTATTTTAATGTGCCGTGCAAATAAACAGGCTGTTAGTGTAAGAAATAGTGGGTATAACGCTTAGAATATCGATTAATCGCTATGAAATAATGTTGATAAATTATCTCTTGAAAGTACTATAAAATTAATGTTTCTAGTATTTTCGTACTTGAAGGATAATGAAATTTGAAAAAGAGATGCCAACAGCACCTGGTGTTCCCAGGCGGTCACCCATCCAAGTACTGACCAGGCCCGATGCTGCTTGACTTCGGTGATCGGACGAGAACCGGTATATTCAGCATGGTATGGCCGTTGGCGAATGCATATGGCTTCGAGTGAGTTATTGTAGCTACGTAGGTTTGTCGGTGAATACTCAAAAAGACCAGCGCGTGGAAAGCGTTGCTAATTGTTTTAAGTAATGCATGATTACGAAATTATCGTGGTGAACGATGTGAGAATATTCGTCTTTGTGAAAAACAAAATTAGAAAAAGTATACCAACAGCACCTGGTGTTCCCAGGCGGTCACCCATCCAAGTACTGACCAGGCCCGATGCTGCTTGACTTCGGTGATCGGACGAGAACCGGTATATTCAGCATGGTATGGCCGTTGGCAACTACCTTTTCTTCAATGTCCTGTTAAGGAAGTATGTTTTAAGTAAGAATTGACATTATTAACTATAAAGGCAAGCATATTAACGTCGTTAACATTACTTGGAATATACTAATATTCGAATAAATATTTGAATGTTCGAATGATGAGTGATTCGGATGTTCATAGTGCCACTGTGTCCTATCGAGTTTACTATCACGAACCACGTATGAAATTGTATATAAATAAATAAAAATAAATCCTTTATTAAGTATTGATTACAGGAAAAAGGCAAACTTACATTCTTTAATGTACACAATGAAATGTATGAAAGATATTTTTAAGATATGTTTCACTTACCCTTTATAACGCAAGGTAGTTTTCAGTGTAGCATTCTCTTCAGCTGCGAGATAACGTAAGGCAGATGATCATTCAGTCGTGAAGCACTAAAATGTAATATACATTTTAACTATTATCGATAAGAATTATTTACTGCAGGGATGCAAATAAAGTGAGGCAAATTAGTAAATAAAAACCGATACTGTAACTGATAATATAATTAGTTGTATCTGTATTAGTTGTATATACAGTAATCGCACGATTATCCGCGGAGTTGGATGTTGGCATAATCGCGCATAATCAGCAGTATGAGCAGAAAAGGGAAATGAAATGAAATATTTAGATTTACGTCGCATACTTATACCGGTTACGCTAAAGGAGACGGTGATGATGAGTACTGAATGAAGAAAGTGGGAGGAAACGGGAGAAACCCGAGAAAACCCATGAGCACGGTCTTTATGCACGACAAAGTTCACACGGCACGAGCTGGGATTGAATCAGGGACCCCAAGCACCGGAGGCCAAAAAACGGACAAAAAGTCTTTCGTGCAACTTTCGTTTTCGGTAAAAAGTTTACACATAATTTAGAAAGAGTAGTTTTCTGGTCTTTTTATTTCACAAGTTGGTTCATGTCTATATTTTTTACATGCATAAAAAATTTTTCAACTCCCTTGCTTATTTCCTGTTAAAGACCTCTACCTCTGATTGTATTTTTTGCACATATTCTTATTGTTTTCAGACAACATTTCTAAAAGCGTAATTTATCGTCAGCAAGAAAAGAAAAGGAAAGCCTCGGATAGTGGAATGTGTACTGTATATATATATATATATATATATATATATATATATATATATATACGTATTAGTATATAGTTTTATTTTATACGTCTCCTATTATTACACAATGTGCAGATATTGTCAAAGCGCAAGTAAATATGTATAACTCCCCGTTCTGCACTTAATAACTTGAAAGAAGTTCGGGGAAGGTAGTGTAACAGAAAGTGCAAACAGAAATGAGGGTTTAAAGGCATTTAATATTATTCCGTAGTAGTATGATTTTTTGTAAAAAAAAATATATATATATATATATATATATATATATATATATATATATATCTAAACATACATATTCAATGATATAGTAAGAGGTTAGCAGCACTGATAGAACTGCAGAAAGTACAAAACCGTTAATAAGAAAGAGAGAGAGATGGTGGCCGCTTTTGTGCTTTTCATTGGCTAATTCCGAATTGCGCGCGAATACGTACGAGATTTCTTTCTTTTTCCTCTTCGCAGCCCAGATGTTGCCAATTAGAAGTTTTTAGTACTACATTTGTATGAAAATGTTGCCTTTAAGAAATGTGGTTTGCATACAGAGAAAAGAGCAAAATGAATATTTACCTTAGTGGGCATGAAAAAAGACGAAACATTTTGCAAGATGGACACACGAACTTCCTTAATGCAGGCGTTCAGTACATTATTGTAAAGAAAAAAACACTAAAAAGAATTACTTCAATATCCCTAGCAACATTCAACAATTCATAGAGAAAAATCTTTATTTTGAGAACAATGGAAAACTATGTAATTGTAGATAACTACTAAATTTAATGATTAAGGAAAACGTTTAGGCCCGGCCCTTCAGAAAGAAAGTGCACAGAATATTCTCTCATGGAAGCAATTGCAAAATCAACATTTTGTTTGCAGTTATAATTAGAGGATCTATATACAGGGTGTTCGAAAAAGAATGTATCCTCTTGAAAGAAAATATTCTCTGGGCCCCTAATCCTTTATATACCGAAAGGAAGTTTGTATAGCATTTTTTCTTACCTTCGTTAGAAGAATTGAAAGTGACTACTATCGTGACACGGGAGATATTTAATCGATAGTCGAATTACTCACATACTCGAATGAACACGTCTCTTGTAAGGAGAGGAAAGGCTTCTGTGATCCGCTATCGCAGCTGTGTCATATCTGCAGAGAATGTTAGGACACAAACGTGATCTTTGAGAGCCTCGTGAAAAGAAGTCGCATAGTATCATGTGTGGAGACATCGGGGCCATCTGAAGAACGCTTCATCATTAGGACCAAGGGCGAGTTACGAAACACTCTGGGATATATTTATTAACATAACTTCTCGTCATTCTGCAAGTGTGGTGGAGCTCCATCCTATTGGAAAAGGAAACCTCGGGAGCCCTCTTCATGTGTAGGTATCGTTCACATCTGAAGCATGTGAAGATAGATTACTGTACTATCGTGTACCTAAAATCATTTTCTACGAATACGAACATGTCTACACTGAAGGCAGTGCAGCTCTTTTTCTCTTTTTTTTGGTCATGTATTGTAACGCGGGGCAATGCACACAATAACATGTAATGTTGTGTATCATCATAAAGGGCCAGGGCGATGATTGGATCTTGATGGACGTGGAGAACTGATAGGTGATGTGAGTGGTATTGTGATCTATGGTTGTATGTTTACTGATGAATGCATAAGGAGAGGTGAAGGGGTTGCCTTTTTTTTTATGTCGATCGGGAGGGAAGCGATTGGGAAACTTTTGACTTTGTTTTTCAACCGAATATATTGATTGAATAGGTCGCCGACAATTTTACGGGGCGTCACGTCGTTGCCTTTTTCATGTCGATCGCGAGCGAAGCGAGCGTTTTTTTTTTTTTTTTTTTTTTTTTTTTTTTTTTTTACCGACAATATGTATTGAATCGGTTGCCAACACCTTTAGGGGCGCGTCACGTCCTTCTTTCTGTGCTGATCGCGAGCGAAGCGAGCGCGAAATTTTTGACTTTTTTTTTTTTTTTTTTTTTTTTTTTTACCCACAATATTTATTCAATCGGTCGCCAACACTTTTAGGGGTGCGTCACGTCCTCTTTTCTCTGCTGATCGCGAGCGAAGCGAGCGCGAAATTTTGACCTTTTTTTCTCTTTTTAATTCTTTTTTTTCTTTAAGAAAAAATATTGATTTCATAGGTCGCGAACATTTTTACGGGATGCAACATCGTTTATTTGTTTTTCCAACCGTCTTTCTGTCTTGAGCCCCCGCCAAGTTAACTTTATGGTGGACAAAAACTATGTGCGGTGGGTTACCGCGGGATTCTCCCGTTTCCTCCCACTTTCTTCATTCCACCACCATTTCAATCATTTCTCATAATCAGCGCCTCTTTTAGCCTAAGCGGCATAACGTGGGACGTAAAACAAAGATTTCCTTTAGTTGCTTTCTGTCTTGATTACGAGCGCGAAATTTTTTACTTTTTTTTTCTTTCTTTTGATATTATTCATTTAATAGGACGGCAACACCTTTACGGGCCGCCGCGTCGTCG
Organism: Thermobia domestica; assembly: GCF_964235325.1. Classification (NCBI taxonomy): domain Eukaryota; kingdom Metazoa; phylum Arthropoda; class Insecta; order Zygentoma; family Lepismatidae; genus Thermobia; species Thermobia domestica. Next base: position 39,054 of record NW_027656271.1, on the reverse strand, counting down.
TTTACACTTCTTCAGCCCATATTCTTTCTGCTTGTTCGTTTTCCGGCATCTTGTTATCACCGCCCGCGGCAATGCCTATGTCTTTCATCGCTTTTTGAAGCAAATCTTTAATAAATATGCACTCTCACATTTGTACTAATATGCATACCACAGTGGATAGACTGTAACTAGGAAAGCAGAAGCCTGCATATCATATTATTTAACAGTTGAAAGTGAACTGTCATTTTAAGTTTGATTTTGATCAGATGAGTGCAGTTCAACTCGTCGACAATTGTGAAGATTCTCGAGGTTAGGGACCATCCATTTTGTGCTTTGTAATGAAAATGGCTGCAGCCAAACTTCTCTGATCTGAATGAAACTTGGCATGATGATACATCTTGACCTGCTCTACAAGTTTATTTAGTATTTTCCGTTGCGCAGGCTTTTGCTTCTCCAGGTTCTCCCATGGAACTGAGAAACGTATTCAGTCGAACTTCTGCGGTAAGTCAGTATATCATCCTGAGAAGTTTGATCGAGATAGCAGAGGTTCGACTATTCGTTTTTCAATTCCATGTGATATTACAACACGGTGAACTAAATTTATATAGAAACACTTTGATTTTGTTTTGTTTTTTGCTAGCATTAAACTGAGAAAATGTTATTCAATAGACAGAGAACACCACTCAAAGAAAAGTACATCATAAGAATATATATATGGTTGCTGTGGTTCTCGGTTTAATTTGCTAGTTAAGAAACTTGCTCTAAATAAGTACATCTTACAGGTGAAAAACTAAGCCAGGCGATAGAATTAAATATAAAGTTATACACTTTTATTTTACGTTTACTAGTGTTGGGTTACTACTGTAAAATAAGTCAGTATATATGAAAGATAACTGTATTAGGTACTATTTTCCACCGGCGGTGTATTCTTGCATAGTGTACTTAATGTTTACAAGCGGGGCGCTACTAGTATGGATGCATGACAAGTGCTATTGAAACTCGAAAACTAACTGGTTTCCACTACCCTTGCTTATACGTATACCCGCGTCGCCTTCGCTCCTGTTCACTTTGGACGCACATTCTTGCTATCGCTCAGGCCCCCAGCTTTCTCCTGTTTTGGCTCCCTTAAATAGTATTCGTGCTTTTTATTGGCCACCTGGCAAAGCACTTGTAATGATTTTACACCAGTAACTCTAAAATACATGTGTATTACTTTATTTAATTCTGTCGTCTGCAGAATTTTTTTTTTTTCGTACAAATATGCCTTTTCATGCAGAACACTGAATTTTGCCTGTAAATTTTTGAGAATATGCTGTGACGAAACTTGAGCACCGTTCTTCTTTTCTTTCTTATCACGAGTCTTCTTTAGCCTAATGAGCACAATCATCACACGATAACGACTATTCTTTTCATTTAACTTGTAAACAAGTTGAACTAATAATAATAATTGATGTACAAAGGAGAAGTGTCCTACATATTTGAGGTAAAAAATAAAATAAATATACTTCTACTTCATCCGTGTTTACAAAGTTAAATGTTATCGATTTACAAAAAATGGTCACCTATCCACACACTGACCAGGCTCGACACTGCTTGACCATACATATTAAAACATCGGTCCCACTGAATACACAAGTAGTAAGCACATTCACATAAAAATAATTAGGATTACAGTATATAAAATGCGTTAATTAAAATAGCAAATGCCTTACCTTATCACAGGCGATCCAAAGCCACTGCACATCATCTGCTACGCACACTATATTCCTCCAATATTTCACTCACTTCCTATATCACGCAACAGAAAATATTAATAAAATTCACTTAGCAACATTTTCATTTTTAATCAACAATACGTATAACAATTAAGAATAAAATTAATTGTGAGCACATTGTTATAATTAGAATACTGTTTTTATTCGTTTACAAATATGGGATTAATATAGAGCTGGCAGCAACAATATATACAACTCATCCTGTATGTATCGTAAATCCTAACTTGAGAAGACATCTCTGACGCAAACAATGAGACAAGAAATCAAATACTATATCCGACACATTTGGGGTTTATTGAACTTCAATGTTGGAAGATACCACCTTGTCGGTAGTACAAATGTAATATCCTTACAACACGCGGAACTTTTGCCAGGCATATCTAGGAATTTGGGAAGATTAATTGATATCCTTAATGTGCAATGTATGATTATGACGCATTGTTATGTACACGCAGACGGAACCAGGACAATCTATAGATGACATTTGCACTGTGTTTGGACAATTTGTTCGCAGAAAATAACCGTTTTTGTCTATGAATACTTGAGAACATGGAAGGTATGAGATATACATTTTATGCGCAAATATTATAATACAAATCATTGTTAGTTTGGTGGATGCGTGAAAGAAAGAAAAGGAGTAGATTTTTGCAGACGTCCGGATATAAAGCGAGAACTGAGAATACGCATCTATAACATCTATTTTCTTTGTGTTAATGATATCGATGAACTAAACGGGGAAACTAAAATACAACTGTTTGCAGTATAATTCGAAGTATAGTCAAGTGCAGAGGCGTACTCACGGGGTGTCCACCGGGTGCGGACTCCTCGCAAAAGTTCCTAAGTGAACATACATTTGCAGACTTTCTCATTAAATGTAGTTATTAACAGGGAAAATATTGATGTATCATCAATATAAATCTGATCTTACACTTCATCTGTACTCTGTCTGTATCATGTTTTTGTGAAAAAGTAAGTGGAATATTTATCGTGTTTTCGAATGCAGAATAATAGTATATAGACATAGTGGCTTGTAGTATTGGAACCTTGCCCCCCGAAGCTTGGATCCCTTAGAAGAAAAAAAAATGCATGCGCGCCTGGTGAAATGGTTAACGAATTCAGTTCACTCGATGAATCGACAGATAGTAATACACATTTCGACAGATCGACAGCATTCGACAGATACAGACATATGAAAGTAGCACAAGAATTAGGCGAAAGTCCGTGCGTTTCCTCAATTCACGTAGGAAACAACAGAAAATATCAACTACCATAAAATAATCCGTATATATATTTAATTTATTTGGAATAAAATAAATATAGAAACAACCTGTTCATACATAACTACGGTAAGTGCGTTAATTGCTAACGTAAGAACAAATATGAAACAAGGCACAAAATAAAAAAGAAAAATAAAGTTAAAGGGAATAAATATTTAGGCTTGATTGTCATTCGTATTAAGAAGCTGGGTAATAAAATGTTAAAATCTACAGAAAATTATGAAATTAAATCAGGATTTGAAATAAAAGTCTATACATTGGAAGTAGGCCAGGGAGTTTGCAAGGCAGATGTGTGCGACACGCGTTACTTTATAGATTCCCTTCATTGAACTATAGTAAGCAGTACGAAGATGGTACTTTGCGTATAATCACAGGAAGGATTGAAGTTAATTACCATGGTAATATAATTATTTATTGATAAGTATTTCCATGTTAAATTATGAAAATTATAAGCACAAGGAGGGTGAAAAAGTAGTGTGACCGACTTAGCAATGACTGAAACATAAAATAGAAAAGCGAATAAAAACAAATGCCTTTTGAGTTATGTGGAATAAAGTTTCTTCTAGCCAGTAAGGAAGAATAGGATCTGGTGCATTCATTGAATACCTGAAAAAAATCGTTTATCAAAATAGAAGGAAACACACTTATCGTTGTGGCAACTACGAACTTCTGTTTACCTCAGCCCGCCTCAGCAAGTGCTTTCTATCCGGTCCGCGCTCCGTAACCAAACTCAACGCTGCCTGCTAGCGAAAATTTCATTCTTCAGTATCGTTGAGTTTATTGCAGAAAGCAATGGCAGATACGGCATCAGCACCTGCAGCCCCGGCACAGGCTTCTCCTAAGAAGTCTGCAAAGCCTAAGAAACCAAAAACAACACCTTCTCATCCAAGAACATCAGAAATGGTGAACAACGCCATCAAGAATTTGAAGGAAAGGGGAGGAAGTTCACTGCAAGCTATTAAGAAATACATCTCTCAGAACTACAAAGTGGATGCCGAGAAGCTTGCTCCATTTATCAAGAAATACTTGAGAAGTGCAGTTGCTTCTGGGTCTTTGGTTCAGACCAAGGGAAAAGGTGCATCTGGATCGTTTAAGCTTAGTGCTTCATCGCTGAAGGAGAAGCCTGAAGGTGGATCTTCAACCAAGGCGAAACGATCAGCATCAAAGGAGAAGAAGCCTGCGAAAAAGCCAGCAGCTAAACGTCCCAAGAAGACTGGTGAAAAGAAAAAGGCTGCTGCTCCCAAACCTAAGAAATCACCATCTAAAGTGAAGAAGGCAAAAACTCCCAAGAAGCCAAAGGCCCCGAAGCCAAAGAAGGCTACAGCAAAACCGAAAAGTGCTAAGAAGGCTGCACCAAAGAAGAAGTAAATGTGTCAGTAAATCATCTGACATTTTAAAACGGCTCTTTTTAGAGCCATCAAATACTTTGAGAAGAGTAAAATTGTGCTTTTCCTATCATTATCACATGTTCATTCATAGCAATGTATAGTATACACGCAAGGGACTTTGAGTTTTCTTTTTAACCGAAGCACTTCTTGATGTAAGTGCTTTATAACAGAGGGGAATTGAGGGTGGGGAAAGAAAGCTTTCACGGGTGTCAAGAATGGTGTACTCGAAAAAAAATGGGGAACACATTACGTAATGTCAATTTGTGATCACTTACTTTTTCCTTGTTCCTATCTTCAAGTAGCGAAACAGTACAGAAAACGCACTTAATGCATTTGTTAGAAAAACTTTTGCAGGCTGACTGGGTTCGATTCTCGGTGGGAGCTCAAATGTTTCGCATTGCACGTTAATAAGTAGGTCCACGTTTGAAACAGCCTTGCTGCTGAAAGGGACACTAAACTAAAATCAACTCTTTTCAAGGCTGGGGTGAAAGAAATGTTCGAACTTATTACAACTCGTGAAAGTGAAGTAGACTATGTTTCAATTTAACGTCGTACTATTATGATTTTTATGATAAAGGAGACGGGTGATTACGCCTAATGAATGATGGAAATACTGGTGTAATGAGAAAGTGTTAGGAAAAGGGAACACGCTAATAACCACGGATACCGTCTTATAATTCGTAATATTGCTATAAAGAAAAATAGTAACACCAGCAGAAATGTAGGTGTACAATTGAACTGATGTTAAGTACAAACAGACACTTAAAGAAAGTTTAGTTTAACGTTTGCATTCAACAGCAGCGACCTCTGACAAAATAATATTACTTTTGCTACCTTGGAAGAAGTACATATTTCGCCTGCGAGTTCTATCAGATTAATAACGTTGAGAAGGGCAAACAGTGGTTGAATCGAAGTTAAGTTATGCAACATATGGCAAAATCGAACCCTTGACCACATAAAACGAAGATAATCAATCGGTAAACATAGGGGAAAACTAAAGAATATACTTGAAAGATAGGATGATATACGAAACGACAGGAAAACGAAGGTAGATGTATTAACTATGCAACATACGGCGTGAGAATTTAAAAAAAAAAGATAACAAGTATGGACAAGATCCTTGTTAGGATAACAGCATCTCTAAGTAGTGTATTGGTCCTAAAAAGGACCGTTTTTGAACTCAGTGCCAGAACTTCAAACTTAAGCACGTTCCCCACGGATGCGGCGAGCAAGCTGAATGTCCTTAGGCATGATTGTGACTCTCTTTGCGTGAATAGCACACAAGTTGGTGTCTTCGAAAAGCCCTACAAGGTAAGCTTCACTTGCCTCCTGTAAAGCCATGACAGCTGAGCTTTGGAAGCGAAGATCTGTCTTGAAATCTTGTGCAATTTCTCGGACGAGTCGTTGGAAGGGCAGCTTGCGGATGAGCAATTCAGTGCTCTTCTGGTAACGACGAATTTCTCGGAGAGCCACAGTACCAGGCCTGTAACGATGGGGCTTTTTCACTCCACCGGTAGCTGGAGCACTCTTTCTTGCAGCTTTGGTGGCAAGCTGCTTTCGAGGAGCTTTGCCTCCAGTAGATTTCCTAGCTGTCTGCTTGGTACGTGCCATTGCAACTGTCACGACTTGTTTCAAATAATTGCGCGCTGAGGCATAGGCATAGGCATAGTCTGTTTACCATCAGAAGATGGAAGGATATATTAGCTATTAGCTACTTCATCCAGAGAAAATATTAATAAATTGATGTGATGAGTTGGTAGCAGCGATGATAAGCGCACAACTGGTCTCAACAAGTCTTAACACGAGGGCTTCTGTTCTTGGGTCTGCTGATTGTGTGCTTCCGATGTTGAGTGAAGCCGATGCATAAGTGCGTCCATCAGGTAGATGGGCCTGTTCGTGGTCCTGTACTTGGCCGTTGAAAGTCTTCTTATCTTCTTGGTTGGAGCTTTTGATCTTCTATCTTCTTCTCTTTGTGAATCCGTGAAGAGTGCCGAAGAGAGAAGTTTTTGGCATTGAGTTCAAAAACATTGTGTGTGTGTTAATGTAGGTGGGATGATTTATGTGATGTGAGAAGAATTAGATGTGTTGTTTTTCTGTGGAAATGGGGATAAATTTTTATGAGTGATATAGATATTGCCATGAGTGGTTGTGAGAATATTTAACTGTTTTCGAAAAATTTGTCTGGTGGCTTGAGAAATGGCCTGATGGAGTGTTTTTTGTTTCGGGGGTTCTGTTACTATTGCAAGTATTGATGCTACCCATTTCATGATGGAATTTGTGGCTCGTTCTATTGCTTCGTTAATTTGGTCTTGAAAATCTAAATGTGGAGTGGTCTGTTGCTGGTCGGGTTCTTCTGCTTCTTCATCTTCTGGAATTGTGGAGGTCTGGTGGTGATCCTTGCAAGGGCCAGTTTCTGGTAGTGGTGGGAATTCTGTTGTATTCAAAATGTTTGGGATGATTTGTCTTCTTTCTGTGAAGTGTGGCCTCTTGGGGCAGTCACTGCTTCCTGTGCGGTGTCCTATTGTCTTACAGGTGGCGCAGAACATTCGGTTAATTGGTCTTCCACAAGGTGAAGAGTGACTTTCGCCACAACGAAAACAGACTCTACTCTGCGTACAGAGATGGGTTAGATGGTCGTATTTGTAACAATTGTAACATGGTGTAGGTCGTGCCGCCGATCTTGATGCCTCAACTCGATGTTTCTTGTTGTTAATGATGAGGCCCTTCGCAATTAAGCTGCTAATGGTTTCTGTGTTTGAAGAGAAGAGCCTTATTAGCGGAAGTGGACCATCAGAGTTGCGGATTCTTGTTAGGTTGCAAAAATCTAATCCTGCTTTTGTGAATGATTCCTTGAGCTCTGGAATAGTAAGGTCGACATCTACGCCTTTGATGACGCATGTATAAGTATGTCTGCTGTGCTTCTTGGTATGTTTGTTTGGCGGTGGTGGTAGGATTCCGTCAGCCTTTTTGATGTCTTCAGGAGTCAAAATTGGTGTTATTCTGGTTTTGGGGCCAAAATCACTCGGTTTGAACTTCTTATGAAATGCGTCAAGAGCTCCTTGACACTTAAAGGCAAGATGATATCCTTCTTTGTTAAGGGTTGGACGGCCTGCAATACAATATTCAAAGCCTGGAAGTCGGTCTCTGAGAGGCGAATAGAATTCTTCAATGTCATGAAATTGGGTAGCTAAATGTGTAAACACATAATGTGCAGTATATGAGTTGGCTATTGGTTTAGTATTCTTCTCTGTTTGATGAGGGCATGTTTCTGAGTCAGTGGTGGAGGTATCAGAGTTCTTCTCTGGATTTGTGTTGGTGAGTGAATTGTCAGAGTTCTTCTCTGTATGTGTGTTGGTGGGTGAAATATTAGAGTTCTTCTCTGTTTCTGTAGACTGTTGTGTATCACTATCTTCGTGTGTTGAGGGGGGGTCTGGTTTGGAGTTGATAGGCTTCCGAAGACGTTTTCGCCCCATTATAGTGGAGTAAAGTATACTGTGTACGCTATCACTCTTCTCGCACTTGTTGTTGTTGATGTGTTGCGCGCTGAATGAAGTCAAGTTATATAAAGAGCAAAACCGTTAAATCAAGCTATTTCTCATTGGATAAAGTCAGTCGAAAAGGACAGTTCTCATTGGCTTAGACACGTTTTGTGTTTTTCCTCCGTGCTTTCCCTGCATGATCGAAGGAACAAAACCACGAGTCTTGGGCTGCTTGGGCTTGTATTTCTCGTGTGTGGTGAGCGAAGCAGTAACATATCGAAATGACAGGACGTGGAAAAGGAGGCAAGGGTCTTGGCAAAGGAGGTGCCAAGCGCCACCGTAAAGTTCTTCGTGACAACATCCAGGGTATCACCAAACCCGCTATTAGGCGTCTTGCTCGCCGTGGTGGTGTGAAGCGTATCTCTGGTCTCATTTATGAAGAGACCCGAGGAGTATTGAAAGTATTCCTGGAGAACGTAATCAGAGATGCTGTTACATACACAGAACACGCCAAGAGGAAGACAGTGACAGCTATGGATGTTGTGTATGCCTTGAAGAGGCAAGGAAGAACCCTGTACGGTTTCGGAGGTTAAGTTGGGGTTCCTCCTATTTTGGATATAAAATTGGCATAAACGGCTCTTTTCAGAGCCAACAAATTTATATAAAGGGAAAGATTTACTTTGTGCGATTTTCTGTTAGATTATAAGAATTCGTGTAACTACATTAAAGCCTTTTGATGCACACTAAATTACAGACGTAGAGAGATTAATTTGAGAAAATCATACGTTTTTTTTTACATTATGTACGTTCATGTATACGTATTCATATCATGTAGCAGTATTAATGCTGGAGAAGGGGTTCTGGTTGGAAATTGGCGATTTGTTGGAAGTAGCGAGCATGAGAGATGCGAAACGCAAGTCGGAATTTCTGTTCTGACAGTAGGATGTACGTATAGAGGCTTATACAACTTCTATACTGTGCTGTGAGGGGCGAATAATGCGTTAGAAACCTGAATCTTGTCCTTTATCTTGTTTACGTGGTCTTGGGTTCGATTTCTTTCTTTTGCGGTAGTGTCTATTGTGATTTACATGTAAATTAATGACACTTCGTAGCGGGTTACTAAAATAAAGAGTAATACAAATATGAGATGTAGGTTAATGCATTGTATACTTCACATTATTTACTAAAGAAAGGCAGTAGTTACAAGAAACCTAGGCTCGCTCGTTGGGCACAGTAGCAAATGAGTTCTGAGATCAGAGAATAAGAGTAGTTGCGTATTACAAACCATATACATATAACACATATCACACAAATATGAATATCGACCTTGCAAAGAATAAATCGTACTTAAGTGTGCATTTAATGTCATTACTATGTTGCAAAAGAAATTTAGGAAAGTTTTCTGATCCGCTCTGTTCATGATGTCATTGGGGCATAGTAATGAACAATAATAAATGTCGAGAACATATTGAACAGAGTAATTTCAGCCAAGCCAACGCAAGAGAGAAACATGAGTGCTTTAAGAATGTTGGAAATTCCTTTGTCTAGCATGAAGTACATGAGAATATGTGGTATGAGGTTTTCTTCCATTGCTGAGAATCTGGGCTCGACTGTCCTGTCCTCTGGGTAATATGAGCCCGATGTACGCAAATATCAAAAAAATGTAGCTAGCGACAATACAAAAGGTAATGATCTTATAATTAATAATGTAGTGGGAACTAAGCACATCGCTGTTTGGAGTATTCTAAAGTTAGTGTGACTTCCTATGGGCTTCAATTACGATCGACGACTACACATATACTAATTAATCGAATAGCAGCGAGAATTTCGAATGAAACTAAGCAACTATCTCAGACACTTTTGATGAGTCTGTATATCGAAAACAATTCATTTCAATCGTAAATCTCCTCTATAAAGGGGTTTGTGGCCCTCATAAGGGCCGATTTGTATGAGATATAGGTCTTACATTTATGCCTTCTTCTCAGTTTTCTTGGGCAGAAGTACAGCTTGAATGTTGGGCAAAACACCACCCTGAGCGATTGTAACTCCAGACAACAACTTGTTTAATTCCTCGTCGTTACGGATAGCTAACTGCAGATGACGTGGAATAATCCTAGTCTTCTTGTTGTCACGAGCAGCGTTGCCTGCCAACTCAAGAACTTCAGCTGCCAGGTATTCCATGACTGCAGCCAAATACACGGGAGCGCCAGCACCAACTCGTTCGGCATAGTTACCCTTTCGCAAAAGACGATGGATTCTGCCTACTGGGAATTGAAGGCCAGCCCTGCTGGAGCGGGACTTGCTCTTTCCCTTGACTTTTCCACCTTTGCCGCGACCAGACATTGTTCAATATTCTTTCGTAATAAGATGAGAGGAAAAATTGCGGCCTCCCATGAATCAAGTCAGTTTTGTTACTACTTCAAGCGTGCACCCGAGTGCATCAAATGAAAAGCAAGGCAGTTGGCGCGAATTGAAACACGTACTGTAATTTAAATGAAGTCGATAAATCGGCGGAACTCAAAATCTAAAATTGTCATGATACACTTGGCACTTGGCACTTGGCGGACACATCTAATTTTGCTGAACGAGTGAGTCATCATGCCACCAAAAACTAGCGGAAAGGCTGCAAAGAAGGCTGGTAAAGCCCAAAAGAATATCTCCAAGGGAGATAAGAAGAAGAAGAGGAGGAGGAAGGAGAGCTATGCCATTTACATCTACAAAGTTTTGAAGCAAGTGCATCCTGACACTGGCATATCTAGCAAAGCTATGAGTATCATGAACAGCTTTGTTAATGACATCTTCGAGCGTATTGCTGCTGAAGCTTCTCGTTTGGCCCATTACAATAAGCGGTCAACTATCACCAGCCGGGAAATCCAAACAGCTGTGCGCCTTCTTTTGCCTGGTGAACTTGCCAAGCACGCTGTAAGTGAGGGTACGAAGGCTGTTACCAAGTACACAAGCTCTAAGTAAAAATCTTCTTCAAGATTTTTCATTTCAAACGGTCCTTGTCAGGACCAACACATTATTCGAAAGAGTTAAATCACGAAATTTGCTTCATTCTGTTATGTAGAAACACGTTGAAATCCAATTTCTATATGCTGTTAGTAAAAAAGTAAAGCACATAGCGGAGATGTGTCGTGCTTGTATACGAAAGGCATTTACTCGCCGGAGATCTACACTTAGTCATAATAATTTACTTTTAAAAAGTGGTAATACATTCCGTGTTAAGTATAGTAGTAGGTGCACACGGATCGGAAATCAGGTTATTTTAATGTGCCGTGCAAATAAACAGGCTGTTAGTGTAAGAAATAGTGGGTATAACGCTTAGAATATCGATTAATCGCTATGAAATAATGTTGATAAATTATCTCTTGAAAGTACTATAAAATTAATGTTTCTAGTATTTTCGTACTTGAAGGATAATGAAATTTGAAAAAGAGATGCCAACAGCACCTGGTGTTCCCAGGCGGTCACCCATCCAAGTACTGACCAGGCCCGATGCTGCTTGACTTCGGTGATCGGACGAGAACCGGTATATTCAGCATGGTATGGCCGTTGGCGAATGCATATGGCTTCGAGTGAGTTATTGTAGCTACGTAGGTTTGTCGGTGAATACTCAAAAAGACCAGCGCGTGGAAAGCGTTGCTAATTGTTTTAAGTAATGCATGATTACGAAATTATCGTGGTGAACGATGTGAGAATATTCGTCTTTGTGAAAAACAAAATTAGAAAAAGTATACCAACAGCACCTGGTGTTCCCAGGCGGTCACCCATCCAAGTACTGACCAGGCCCGATGCTGCTTGACTTCGGTGATCGGACGAGAACCGGTATATTCAGCATGGTATGGCCGTTGGCAACTACCTTTTCTTCAATGTCCTGTTAAGGAAGTATGTTTTAAGTAAGAATTGACATTATTAACTATAAAGGCAAGCATATTAACGTCGTTAACATTACTTGGAATATACTAATATTCGAATAAATATTTGAATGTTCGAATGATGAGTGATTCGGATGTTCATAGTGCCACTGTGTCCTATCGAGTTTACTATCACGAACCACGTATGAAATTGTATATAAATAAATAAAAATAAATCCTTTATTAAGTATTGATTACAGGAAAAAGGCAAACTTACATTCTTTAATGTACACAATGAAATGTATGAAAGATATTTTTAAGATATGTTTCACTTACCCTTTATAACGCAAGGTAGTTTTCAGTGTAGCATTCTCTTCAGCTGCGAGATAACGTAAGGCAGATGATCATTCAGTCGTGAAGCACTAAAATGTAATATACATTTTAACTATTATCGATAAGAATTATTTACTGCAGGGATGCAAATAAAGTGAGGCAAATTAGTAAATAAAAACCGATACTGTAACTGATAATATAATTAGTTGTATCTGTATTAGTTGTATATATACAGTAATCGCACGATTATCCGCGGAGTTGGATGTTGGCATAATCGCGCATAATCAGCAGTATGAGCAGAAAAGGGAAATGAAATGAAATATTTAGATTTACGTCGCATACTTATACCGGTTACGCTAAAGGAGACGGTGATGATGAGTACTGAATGAAGAAAGTGGGAGGAAACGGGAGAAACCCGAGAAAACCCATGAGCACGGTCTTTATGCACGACAAAGTTCACACGGCACGAGCTGGGATTGAATCAGGGACCCCAAGCACCGGAGGCCAAAAAACGGACAAAAAGTCTTTCGTGCAACTTTCGTTTTCGGTAAAAAGTTTACACATAATTTAGAAAGAGTAGTTTTCTGGTCTTTTTATTTCACAAGTTGGTTCATGTCTATATTTTTTACATGCATAAAAAATTTTTCAACTCCCTTGCTTATTTCCTGTTAAAGACCTCTACCTCTGATTGTATTTTTTGCACATATTCTTATTGTTTTCAGACAACATTTCTAAAAGCGTAATTTATCGTCAGCAAGAAAAGAAAAGGAAAGCCTCGGATAGTGGAATGTGTACTGTATATATATATATATATATATATATATATATATATATATATACGTATTAGTATATAGTTTTATTTTATACGTCTCCTATTATTACACAATGTGCAGATATTGTCAAAGCGCAAGTAAATATGTATAACTCCCCGTTCTGCACTTAATAACTTGAAAGAAGTTCGGGGAAGGTAGTGTAACAGAAAGTGCAAACAGAAATGAGGGTTTAAAGGCATTTAATATTATTCCGTAGTAGTATGATTTTTTGTAAAAAAAAAAATATATATATATATATATATATATATATATATATATATCTAAACATACATATTCAATGATATAGTAAGAGGTTAGCAGCACTGATAGAACTGCAGAAAGTACAAAACCGTTAATAAGAAAGAGAGAGAGATGGTGGCCGCTTTTGTGCTTTTCATTGGCTAATTCCGAATTGCGCGCGAATACGTACGAGATTTCTTTCTTTTTCCTCTTCGCAGCCCAGATGTTGCCAATTAGAAGTTTTTAGTACTACATTTGTATGAAAATGTTGCCTTTAAGAAATGTGGTTTGCATACAGAGAAAAGAGCAAAATGAATATTTACCTTAGTGGGCATGAAAAAAGACGAAACATTTTGCAAGATGGACACACGAACTTCCTTAATGCAGGCGTTCAGTACATTATTGTAAAGAAAAAAACACTAAAAAGAATTACTTCAATATCCCTAGCAACATTCAACAATTCATAGAGAAAAATCTTTATTTTGAGAACAATGGAAAACTATGTAATTGTAGATAACTACTAAATTTAATGATTAAGGAAAACGTTTAGGCCCGGCCCTTCAGAAAGAAAGTGCACAGAATATTCTCTCATGGAAGCAATTGCAAAATCAACATTTTGTTTGCAGTTATAATTAGAGGATCTATATACAGGGTGTTCGAAAAAGAATGTATCCTCTTGAAAGAAAATATTCTCTGGGCCCCTAATCCTTTATATACCGAAAGGAAGTTTGTATAGCATTTTTTCTTACCTTCGTTAGAAGAATTGAAAGTGACTACTATCGTGACACGGGAGATATTTAATCGATAGTCGAATTACTCACATACTCGAATGAACACGTCTCTTGTAAGGAGAGGAAAGGCTTCTGTGATCCGCTATCGCAGCTGTGTCATATCTGCAGAGAATGTTAGGACACAAACGTGATCTTTGAGAGCCTCGTGAAAAGAAGTCGCATAGTATCATGTGTGGAGACATCGGGGCCATCTGAAGAACGCTTCATCATTAGGACCAAGGGCGAGTTACGAAACACTCTGGGATATATTTATTAACATAACTTCTCGTCATTCTGCAAGTGTGGTGGAGCTCCATCCTATTGGAAAAGGAAACCTCGGGAGCCCTCTTCATGTGTAGGTATCGTTCACATCTGAAGCATGTGAAGATAGATTACTGTACTATCGTGTACCTAAAATCATTTTCTACGAATACGAACATGTCTACACTGAAGGCAGTGCAGCTCTTTTTCTCTTTTTTTTGGTCATGTATTGTAACGCGGGGCAATGCACACAATAACATGTAATGTTGTGTATCATCATAAAGGGCCAGGGCGATGATTGGATCTTGATGGACGTGGAGAACTGATAGGTGATGTGAGTGGTATTGTGATCTATGGTTGTATGTTTACTGATGAATGCATAAGGAGAGGTGAAGGGGTTGCCTTTTTTTTTATGTCGATCGGGAGGGAAGCGATTGGGAAACTTTTGACTTTGTTTTTCAACCGAATATATTGATTGAATAGGTCGCCGACAATTTTACGGGGCGTCACGTCGTTGCCTTTTTCATGTCGATCGCGAGCGAAGCGAGCGTTTTTTTTTTTTTTTTTTTTTTTTTTTTTTTTTTTTTTTTACCGACAATATGTATTGAATCGGTTGCCAACACCTTTAGGGGCGCGTCACGTCCTTCTTTCTGTGCTGATCGCGAGCGAAGCGAGCGCGAAATTTTTGACTTTTTTTTTTTTTTTTTTTTTTTTTTTACCCACAATATTTATTCAATCGGTCGCCAACACTTTTAGGGGTGCGTCACGTCCTCTTTTCTCTGCTGATCGCGAGCGAAGCGAGCGCGAAATTTTGACCTTTTTTTCTCTTTTTAATTCTTTTTTTTCTTTAAGAAAAAATATTGATTTCATAGGTCGCGAACATTTTTACGGGATGCAACATCGTTTATTTGTTTTTCCAACCGTCTTTCTGTCTTGAGCCCCCGCCAAGTTAACTTTATGGTGGACAAAAACTATGTGCGGTGGGTTACCGCGGGGTTCTCCCGTTTCCTCCCACTTTCTTCATTCCACCACCATTTCAATCATTTCTCATAATCAGCGCCTCTTTTAGCCTAAGCGGCATAACGTGGGACGTAAAACAAAGATTTCCTTTAGTTGCTTTCTGTCTTGATTACGAGCGCGAAATTTTTTACTTTTTTTTTCTTTCTTTTGATATTATTCATTTAATAGGACGGCAACACCTTTACGGGCCGCCGCGTCGTCGTTTACACTTCTTCAGCCCATATTCTTTCTGCTTGTTCGTTTTCCGGCATCTTGTTATCACCGCCCGCGGCAATGCCTATGTCTTTCATCGCTTTTTGAAGCAAATCTTTAATAAATATGCACTCTCACATTTGTACTAATATGCATACCACAGTGGATAGACTGTAACTAGGAAAGCAGAAGCCTGCATATCATATTATTTAACAGTTGAAAGTGAACTGTCATTTTAAGTTTGATTTTGATCAGATGAGTGCAGTTCAACTCGTCGACAATTGTGAAGATTCTCGAGGTTAGGGACCATCCATTTTGTGCTTTGTAATGAAAATGGCTGCAGCCAAACTTCTCTGATCTGAATGAAACTTGGCATGATGATACATCTTGACCTGCTCTACAAGTTTATTTAGTATTTTCCGTTGCGCAGGCTTTTGCTTCTCCAGGTTCTCCCATGGAACTGAGAAACGTATTCAGTCGAACTTCTGCGGTAAGTCAGTATATCATCCTGAGAAGTTTGATCGAGATAGCAGAGGTTCGACTATTCGTTTTTCAATTCCATGTGATATTACAACACGGTGAACTAAATTTATATAGAAACACTTTGATTTTGTTTTGTTTTTTGCTAGCATTAAACTGAGAAAATGTTATTCAATAGACAGAGAACACCACTCAAAGAAAAGTACATCATAAGAATATATATATGGTTGCTGTGGTTCTCGGTTTAATTTGCTAGTTAAGAAACTTGCTCTAAATAAGTACATCTTACAGGTGAAAAACTAAGCCAGGCGATAGAATTAAATATAAAGTTATACACTTTTATTTTACGTTTACTAGTGTTGGGTTACTACTGTAAAATAAGTCAGTATATATGAAAGATAACTGTATTAGGTACTATTTTCCACCGGCGGTGTATTCTTGCATAGTGTACTTAATGTTTACAAGCGGGGCGCTACTAGTATGGATGCATGACAAGTGCTATTGAAACTCGAAAACTAACTGGTTTCCACTACCCTTGCTTATACGTATACCCGCGTCGCCTTCGCTCCTGTTCACTTTGGACGCACATTCTTGCTATCGCTCAGGCCCCCAGCTTTCTCCTGTTTTGGCTCCCTTAAATAGTATTCGTGCTTTTTATTGGCCACCTGGCAAAGCACTTGTAATGATTTTACACCAGTAACTCTAAAATACATGTGTATTACTTTATTTAATTCTGTCGTCTGCAGAATTTTTTTTTTTTTCGTACAAATATGCCTTTTCATGCAGAACACTGAATTTTGCCTGTAAATTTTTGAGAATATGCTGTGACGAAACTTGAGCACCGTTCTTCTTTTCTTTCTTATCACGAGTCTTCTTTAGCCTAATGAGCACAATCATCACACGATAACGACTATTCTTTTCATTTAACTTGTAAACAAGTTGAACTAATAATAATAATTGATGTACAAAGGAGAAGTGTCCTACATATTTGAGGTAAAAAATAAAATAAATATACTTCTACTTCATCCGTGTTTACAAAGTTAAATGTTATCGATTTACAAAAAATGGTCACCTATCCACACACTGACCAGGCTCGACACTGCTTGACCATACATATTAAAACATCGGTCCCACTGAATACACAAGTAGTAAGCACATTCACATAAAAATAATTAGGATTACAGTATATAAAATGCGTTAATTAAAATAGCAAATGCCTTACCTTATCACAGGCGATCCAAAGCCACTGCACATCATCTGCTACGCACACTATATTCCTCCAATATTTCACTCACTTCCTATATCACGCAACAGAAAATATTAATAAAATTCACTTAGCAACATTTTCATTTTTAATCAACAATACGTATAACAATTAAGAATAAAATTAATTGTGAGCACATTGTTATAATTAGAATACTGTTTTTATTCGTTTACAAATATGGGATTAATATAGAGCTGGCAGCAACAATATATACAACTCATCCTGTATGTATCGTAAATCCTAACTTGAGAAGACATCTCTGACGCAAACAATGAGACAAGAAATCAAATACTATATCCGACACATTTGGGGTTTATTGAACTTCAATGTTGGAAGATACCACCTTGTCGGTAGTACAAATGTAATATCCTTACAACACGCGGAACTTTTGCCAGGCATATCTAGGAATTTGGGAAGATTAATTGATATCCTTAATGTGCAATGTATGATTATGACGCATTGTTATGTACACGCAGACGGAACCAGGACAATCTATAGATGACATTTGCACTGTGTTTGGACAATTTGTTCGCAGAAAATAACCGTTTTTGTCTATGAATACTTGAGAACATGGAAGGTATGAGATATACATTTTATGCGCAAATATTATAATACAAATCATTGTTAGTTTGGTGGATGCGTGAAAGAAAGAAAAGGAGTAGATTTTTGCAGACGTCCGGATATAAAGCGAGAACTGAGAATACGCATCTATAACATCTATTTTCTTTGTGTTAATGATATCGATGAACTAAACGGGGAAACTAAAATACAACTGTTTGCAGTATAATTCGAAGTATAGTCAAGTGCAGAGGCGTACTCACGGGGTGTCCACCGGGTGCGGACTCCTCGCAAAAGTTCCTAAGTGAACATACATTTGCAGACTTTCTCATTAAATGTAGTTATTAACAGGGAAAATATTGATGTATCATCAATATAAATCTGATCTTACACTTCATCTGTACTCTGTCTGTATCATGTTTTTGTGAAAAAGTAAGTGGAATATTTATCGTGTTTTCGAATGCAGAATAATAGTATATAGACATAGTGGCTTGTAGTATTGGAACCTTGCCCCCCGAAGCTTGGATCCCTTAGAAGAAAAAAAAATGCATGCGCGCCTGGTGAAATGGTTAACGAATTCAGTTCACTCGATGAATCGACAGATAGTAATACACATTTCGACAGATCGACAGCATTCGACAGATACAGACATATGAAAGTAGCACAAGAATTAGGCGAAAGTCCGTGCGTTTCCTCAATTCACGTAGGAAACAACAGAAAATATCAACTACCATAAAATAATCCGTATATATATTTAATTTATTTGGAATAAAATAAATATAGAAACAACCTGTTCATACATAACTACGGTAAGTGCGTTAATTGCTAACGTAAGAACAAATATGAAACAAGGCACAAAATAAAAAAGAAAAATAAAGTTAAAGGGAATAAATATTTAGGCTTGATTGTCATTCGTATTAAGAAGCTGGGTAATAAAATGTTAAAATCTACAGAAAATTATGAAATTAAATCAGGATTTGAAATAAAAGTCTATACATTGGAAGTAGGCCAGGGAGTTTGCAAGGCAGATGTGTGCGACACGCGTTACTTTATAGATTCCCTTCATTGAACTATAGTAAGCAGTACGAAGATGGTACTTTGCGTATAATCACAGGAAGGATTGAAGTTAATTACCATGGTAATATAATTATTTATTGATAAGTATTTCCATGTTAAATTATGAAAATTATAAGCACAAGGAGGGTGAAAAAGTAGTGTGACCGACTTAGCAATGACTGAAACATAAAATAGAAAAGCGAATAAAAACAAATGCCTTTTGAGTTATGTGGAATAAAGTTTCTTCTAGCCAGTAAGGAAGAATAGGATCTGGTGCATTCATTGAATACCTGAAAAAAATCGTTTATCAAAATAGAAGGAAACACACTTATCGTTGTGGCAACTACGAACTTCTGTTTACCTCAGCCCGCCTCAGCAAGTGCTTTCTATCCGGTCCGCGCTCCGTAACCAAACTCAACGCTGCCTGCTAGCGAAAATTTCATTCTTCAGTATCGTTGAGTTTATTGCAGAAAGCAATGGCAGATACGGCATCAGCACCTGCAGCCCCGGCACAGGCTTCTCCTAAGAAGTCTGCAAAGCCTAAGAAACCAAAAACAACACCTTCTCATCCAAGAACATCAGAAATGGTGAACAACGCCATCAAGAATTTGAAGGAAAGGGGAGGAAGTTCACTGCAAGCTATTAAGAAATACATCTCTCAGAACTACAAAGTGGATGCCGAGAAGCTTGCTCCATTTATCAAGAAATACTTGAGAAGTGCAGTTGCTTCTGGGTCTTTGGTTCAGACCAAGGGAAAAGGTGCATCTGGATCGTTTAAGCTTAGTGCTTCATCGCTGAAGGAGAAGCCTGAAGGTGGATCTTCAACCAAGGCGAAACGATCAGCATCAAAGGAGAAGAAGCCTGCGAAAAAGCCAGCAGCTAAACGTCCCAAGAAGACTGGTGAAAAGAAAAAGGCTGCTGCTCCCAAACCTAAGAAATCACCATCTAAAGTGAAGAAGGCAAAAACTCCCAAGAAGCCAAAGGCCCCGAAGCCAAAGAAGGCTACAGCAAAACCGAAAAGTGCTAAGAAGGCTGCACCAAAGAAGAAGTAAATGTGTCAGTAAATCATCTGACATTTTAAAACGGCTCTTTTTAGAGCCATCAAATACTTTGAGAAGAGTAAAATTGTGCTTTTCCTATCATTATCACATGTTCATTCATAGCAATGTATAGTATACACGCAAGGGACTTTGAGTTTTCTTTTTAACCGAAGCACTTCTTGATGTAAGTGCTTTATAACAGAGGGGAATTGAGGGTGGGGAAAGAAAGCTTTCACGGGTGTCAAGAATGGTGTACTCGAAAAAAAATGGGGAACACATTACGTAAT
Organism: Thermobia domestica; assembly: GCF_964235325.1. NCBI lineage: Eukaryota > Metazoa > Arthropoda > Insecta > Zygentoma > Lepismatidae > Thermobia > Thermobia domestica. Next base: position 18,986 of record NW_027656271.1, on the reverse strand, counting down.
GTCAATTTGTGATCACTTACTTTTTCCTTGTTCCTATCTTCAAGTAGCGAAACAGTACAGAAAACGCACTTAATGCATTTGTTAGAAAAACTTTTGCAGGCTGACTGGGTTCGATTCTCGGTGGGAGCTCAAATGTTTCGCATTGCACGTTAATAAGTAGGTCCACGTTTGAAACAGCCTTGCTGCTGAAAGGGACACTAAACTAAAATCAACTCTTTTCAAGGCTGGGGTGAAAGAAATTGTTCGAACTTATTACAACTCGTGAAAGTGAAGTAGACTATGTTTCAATTTAACGTCGTACTATTATGATTTTTATGATAAAGGAGACGGGTGATTACGCCTAATGAATGATGGAAATACTGGTGTAATGAGAAAGTGTTAGGAAAAGGGAACACGCTAATAACCACGGATACCGTCTTATAATTCGTAATATTGCTATAAAGAAAAATAGTAACACCAGCAGAAATGTAGGTGTACAATTGAACTGATGTTAAGTACAAACAGACACTTAAAGAAAGTTTAGTTTAACGTTTGCATTCAACAGCAGCGACCTCTGACAAAATAATATTACTTTTGCTACCTTGGAAGAAGTACATATTTCGCCTGCGAGTTCTATCAGATTAATAACGTTGAGAAGGGCAAACAGTGGTTGAATCGAAGTTAAGTTATGCAACATATGGCAAAATCGAACCCTTGACCACATAAAACGAAGATAATCAATCGGTAAACATAGGGGAAAACTAAAGAATATACTTGAAAGATAGGATGATATACGAAACGACAGGAAAACGAAGGTAGATGTATTAACTATGCAACATACGGCGTGAGAATTTAAAAAAAAAAGATAACAAGTATGGACAAGATCCTTGTTAGGATAACAGCATCTCTAAGTAGTGTATTGGTCCTAAAAAGGACCGTTTTTGAACTCAGTGCCAGAACTTCAAACTTAAGCACGTTCCCCACGGATGCGGCGAGCAAGCTGAATGTCCTTAGGCATGATTGTGACTCTCTTTGCGTGAATAGCACACAAGTTGGTGTCTTCGAAAAGCCCTACAAGGTAAGCTTCACTTGCCTCCTGTAAAGCCATGACAGCTGAGCTTTGGAAGCGAAGATCTGTCTTGAAATCTTGTGCAATTTCTCGGACGAGTCGTTGGAAGGGCAGCTTGCGGATGAGCAATTCAGTGCTCTTCTGGTAACGACGAATTTCTCGGAGAGCCACAGTACCAGGCCTGTAACGATGGGGCTTTTTCACTCCACCGGTAGCTGGAGCACTCTTTCTTGCAGCTTTGGTGGCAAGCTGCTTTCGAGGAGCTTTGCCTCCAGTAGATTTCCTAGCTGTCTGCTTGGTACGTGCCATTGCAACTGTCACGACTTGTTTCAAATAATTGCGCGCTGAATGAAGTCAAGTTATATAAAGAGCAAAACCGTTAAATCAAGCTATTTCTCATTGGATAAAGTCAGTCGAAAAGGACAGTTCTCATTGGCTTAGACACGTTTTGTGTTTTTCCTCCGTGCTTTCCCTGCATGATCGAAGGAACAAAACCACGAGTCTTGGGCTGCTTGGGCTTGTATTTCTCGTGTGTGGTGAGCGAAGCAGTAACATATCGAAATGACAGGACGTGGAAAAGGAGGCAAGGGTCTTGGCAAAGGACAAGCGCCACCGTAAAGTTCTTCGTGACAACATCCAGGGTATCACCAAACCCGCTATTAGGCGTCTTGCTCGCCGTGGTGGTGTGAAGCGTATCTCTGGTCTCATTTATGAAGAGACCCGAGGAGTATTGAAAGTATTCCTGGAGAACGTAATCAGAGATGCTGTTACATACACAGAACACGCCAAGAGGAAGACAGTGACAGCTATGGATGTTGTGTATGCCTTGAAGAGGCAAGGAAGAACCCTGTACGGTTTCGGAGGTTAAGTTGGGGTTCCTCCTATTTTGGATATAAAATTGGCATAAACGGCTCTTTTCAGAGCCAACAAATTTATATAAAGGGAAAGATTTACTTTGTGCGATTTTCTGTTAGATTATAAGAATTCGTGTAACTACATTAAAGCCTTTTGATGCACACTAAATTACAGACGTAGAGAGATTAATTTGAGAAAATCATACGTTTTTTTTTACATTATGTACGTTCATGTATACGTATTCATATCATGTAGCAGTATTAATGCTGGAGAAGGGGTTCTGGTTGGAAATTGGCGATTTGTTGGAAGTAGCGAGCATGAGAGATGCGAAACGCAAGTCGGAATTTCTGTTCTGACAGTAGGATGTACGTATAGAGGCTTATACAACTTCTATACTGTGCTGTGAGGGGCGAATAATGCGTTAGAAACCTGAATCTTGTCCTTTATCTTGTTTACGTGGTCTTGGGTTCGATTTCTTTCTTTTGCGGTAGTGTCTATTGTGATTTACATGTAAATTAATGACACTTCGTAGCGGGTTACTAAAATAAAGAGTAATACAAATATGAGATGTAGGTTAATGCATTGTATACTTCACATTATTTACTAAAGAAAGGCAGTAGTTACAAGAAACCTAGGCTCGCTCGTTGGGCACAGTAGCAAATGAGTTCTGAGATCAGAGAATAAGAGTAGTTGCGTATTACAAACCATATACATATAACACATATCACACAAATATGAATATCGACCTTGCAAAGAATAAATCGTACTTAAGTGTGCATTTAATGTCATTACTATGTTGCAAAAGAAATTTAGGAAAGTTTTCTGATCCGCTCTGTTCATGATGTCATTGGGGCATAGTAATGAACAATAATAAATGTCGAGAACATATTGAACAGAGTAATTTCAGCCAAGCCAACGCAAGAGAGAAACATGAGTGCTTTAAGAATGTTGGAAATTCCTTTGTCTAGCATGAAGTACATGAGAATATGTGGTATGAGGTTTTCTTCCATTGCTGAGAATCTGGGCTCGACTGTCCTGTCCTCTGGGTAATATGAGCCCGATGTACGCAAATATCAAAAAAATGTAGCTAGCGACAATACAAAAGGTAATGATCTTATAATTAATAATGTAGTGGGAACTAAGCACATCGCTGTTTGGAGTATTCTAAAGTTAGTGTGACTTCCTATGGGCTTCAATTACGATCGACGACTACACATATACTAATTAATCGAATAGCAGCGAGAATTTCGAATGAAACTAAGCAACTATCTCAGACACTTTTGATGAGTCTGTATATCGAAAACAATTCATTTCAATCGTAAATCTCCTCTATAAAGGGGTTTGTGGCCCTCATAAGGGCCGATTTGTATGAGATATAGGTCTTACATTTATGCCTTCTTCTCAGTTTTCTTGGGCAGAAGTACAGCTTGAATGTTGGGCAAAACACCACCCTGAGCGATTGTAACTCCAGACAACAACTTGTTTAATTCCTCGTCGTTACGGATAGCTAACTGCAGATGACGTGGAATAATCCTAGTCTTCTTGTTGTCACGAGCAGCGTTGCCTGCCAACTCAAGAACTTCAGCTGCCAGGTATTCCATGACTGCAGCCAAATACACGGGAGCGCCAGCACCAACTCGTTCGGCATAGTTACCCTTTCGCAAAAGACGATGGATTCTGCCTACTGGGAATTGAAGGCCAGCCCTGCTGGAGCGGGACTTGCTCTTTCCCTTGACTTTTCCACCTTTGCCGCGACCAGACATTGTTCAATATTCTTTCGTAATAAGATGAGAGGAAAAATTGCGGCCTCCAGAAACAGAAACAGAAACAGAAAAGTTAAAAATAAGGACGCCCCTCGGGAAAGCCCGCGCCCTGACAGAGAGTAAGGCATCAACCATCTATCTACATGCCTCTCCTCACATGCAATTAGTAGCCTAAAGCTGGTGTCGGTGGGTGTGTCTCGCGGCTTCTATCTTTAACGAAAGACATTTACACGCGTATCTGTAGTTAAAGTGTAGATAGAAAGAAAGAAGGGTAAAATAGAAGATAGGAAAGCGCGAAAGAAGATTTTATTGTGTTGATAGAGGGATAAAAAACCTGGAAACCAGGAAAAAACCCCCTTTATCGGTCATGCTGCATGCAATAGTATTTACATGGCAAAACCACTTGAGAAGGGTGGTGAAAATCCATGTAAAAGTGTCTGTAATAATAAATTAATAAATTATAGTTTACTTTAAATTACTAAAACCTATCTGTATGTGTTAAGCTATCTGTGTTGTCTGTATTTGGGAGGTGTTTTGTTAGTAGGGAAGACTGTTATTTTTTTAACATGCAATTTGGCCGTCTTCTTGATCCTTTGGTCGGTGCTTGTGTCGTCATCTGTCTGCAGAATTTCTTTTTTTTTTTATTCTACGTTGGCTCCATTGATGCGTTGTAGAGAAGGAACGTATAGCTGTCCATCTGTTGTTAAGATGGGGCTGAAGGATTGCCGGTAGATCTTCTTTGTTGCTTCTTTTATTGCTCTGGTGAGTCGTTGGTGGTTTGCCGGTTCTATTGTGAAAGTTAAGACTGAGGTAATCCATTTGATGATTCTGTTGGTGACTGTATGCATGGCGTCATCAATAAGTGTTTGTAGGATATTAGCAATTTGTTCTTGTTCCTTGGTAGCTCTGGGTGGGTCTTCCGGTTTCTTCCTTTCTTCTTCTTGTTGGGTGGTCTGGTCCTTATTAGGGCCATCGTCTATATCTTGCTGCTTTGCAGTTTCTTCTTTTTGTGTAAGCTGGTCTTCTGTTAAGATTTTCATAGCTATGGTGTGAGTTTGACGTGGTCTTCTTGGGCAATTGCTATTTCCTGTTCTGTGGCCTGTTGTTCGACAGGTTGCACAGAAGTTGTTGTTAATTGGGTTATTGCAGGTGTCTTCGTGTTCCTTCCCGCAACGATGGCACACTCTTCTGTTTTTGCACAAAGCTCTCTGGTGCCCATATTGATAGCATTTGTAACACGGCATCGGCCGTGGCGGTGCTCTAGATGTTTCTACTTTGTGATGTGCCGTCCCTATGGAGATTCCATGTGTTATCAATTTATTTATTTGAGCGGGATCTTCTGAGAACAATCTGAGTAAGGGTGCAGGTCCTTTCTGGGTTTGTATCCTCACTGCGTTTGTGAAATTGATTCTCAGTTTCCTTAATTCAGTTTTGAAGGTTTCAACATCTGTGGTGACTGGTACGTTTTTGATAACACACGTAAATATTGGTCGCTTTTGGTGGGATCTCTTGTCGCCTTCATTCTTCTTGGTTCGTGGGTCTTCTTGCTGTGTTGGCGAGTCTTCTTTATTCTTCTTGGTGCGTTTGCCTTTCACTACTGTGAACTCTTCTTCGGCAGCTGGTTCATTGACTTCATTGTCTGCTCTAGGGTGTGGTGACTTCTGGTCCTTGAAAGGGCCGGATGCCTCAGATGTCATATCTTCTGGTGTGGCGAATTCGGTTGTTTCTTGTCCTCTGGCTTGGATCAATATTGCTCTGTCACCAAAGTGTTTGGCTTTGAAGATGCGCAGAAAAACATCTCGTACTACTGGTGTGGCGAAGTCAATCCTGAACCTCTTGTATCCTCTATATGTGACGCGTACTTCTGAGGTGTCCATCTTTTCAGCTATGATGTTAATGACTTCCTCGGTTGTGTAAGTGACTTCATAGAGTTTCACTTGCGGAACTGCCTCTTGTTGTGCCGATGGAGTGTCTGGCTGTTGCTGGTCTTCTCTTCTTTCTTCATTTGCTTCTCTCCTGCTGGGGGTTTCATGTCCCTTTTCTTCTTCCTGGGTGGGTTCTCTTGGCGTGTTCTTGATTTGGTTTGTGGTCGTCTTCTTCTTTCTTGAGTCTTCGCTGCAGTCTCTGCGGGCTTGGGATGGCTCCCTACCCGGTCTTCTGGCGGGTGATTTCTTCTTCTGGCGTGGCATGGTGTATGTGGGCCTGATAAGGGCCGGTCACTAATTGAGGGAAAGTCTCTCTAGTTTTGTGTAGGTGCTTCACTAATGCTATCCCAGAGAGATAACAAAGCGTTCCCGTCAGCCGACTGTCGGCAAAGCCTGTTCAGCCTATATGGCCAGCGCGAAGCTTGACGCACAATAGGGGGTCAAGCCGACGGAAAGCAATGATAATTTCCCCAGGAAGCGGTGTGTGTAAGTGTGTGTTGAAGCAATGTTCTTTATTAACACAACAGTCTCTTCTCTTTTAAAGCAGGATTATCTCAAAAGACTATCCTGATAACACTTATAATGAGTCTCTTCTTCTTGCGGCGTCTATCTGCTTCGATCTTCTTTCTACTTAGCGCTGCAGCATTGCGAGCTTCTCGATGAGTAGCGACTGCTTAGTTGTCACCGTTAGGTATCCACAGTCTTAAGAAGGTAGCCGACGTCATCTCCATGAATCAAGTCAGTTTTGTTACTACTTCAAGCGTGCACCCGAGTGCATCAAATGAAAAGCAAGGCAGTTGGCGCGAATTGAAACACGTACTGTAATTTAAATGAAGTCGATAAATCGGCGGACACATCTAATTTTGCTGAACGAGTGAGTCATCATGCCACCAAAAACTAGCGGAAAGGCTGCAAAGAAGGCTGGTAAAGCCCAAAAGAATATCTCCAAGGGAGATAAGAAGAAGAAGAGGAGGAGGAAGGAGAGCTATGCCATTTACATCTACAAAGTTTTGAAGCAAGTGCATCCTGACACTGGCATATCTAGCAAAGCTATGAGTATCATGAACAGCTTTGTTAATGACATCTTCGAGCGTATTGCTGCTGAAGCTTCTCGTTTGGCCCATTACAATAAGCGGTCAACTATCACCAGCCGGGAAATCCAAACAGCTGTGCGCCTTCTTTTGCCTGGTGAACTTGCCAAGCACGCTGTAAGTGAGGGTACGAAGGCTGTTACCAAGTACACAAGCTCTAAGTAAAAATCTTCTTCAAGATTTTTCATTTCAAACGGTCCTTGTCAGGACCAACACATTATTCGAAAGAGTTAAATCACGAAATTTGCTTCATTCTGTTATGTAGAAACACGTTGAAATCCAATTTCTATATGCTGTTAGTAAAAAAGTAAAGCACATAGCGGAGATGTGTCGTGCTTGTATACGAAAGGCATTTACTCGCCGGAGATCTACACTTAGTCATAATAATTTACTTTTAAAAAGTGGTAATACATTCCGTGTTAAGTATAGTAGTAGGTGCACACGGATCGGAAATCAGGTTATTTTAATGTGCCGTGCAAATAAACAGGCTGTTAGTGTAAGAAATAGTGGGTATAACGCTTAGAATATCGATTAATCGCTATGAAATAATGTTGATAAATTATCTCTTGAAAGTACTATAAAATTAATGTTTCTAGTATTTTCGTACTTGAAGGATAATGAAATTTGAAAAAGAGATGCCAACAGCACCTGGTGTTCCCAGGCGGTCACCCATCCAAGTACTGACCAGGCCCGATGCTGCTTGACTTCGGTGATCGGACGAGAACCGGTATATTCAGCATGGTATGGCCGTTGGCGAATGCATATGGCTTCGAGTGAGTTATTGTAGCTACGTAGGTTTGTCGGTGAATACTCAAAAAGACCAGCGCGTGGAAAGCGTTGCTAATTGTTTTAAGTAATGCATGATTACGAAATTATCGTGGTGAACGATGTGAGAATATTCGTCTTTGTGAAAAACAAAATTAGAAAAAGTATACCAACAGCACCTGGTGTTCCCAGGCGGTCACCCATCCAAGTACTGACCAGGCCCGATGCTGCTTGACTTCGGTGATCGGACGAGAACCGGTATATTCAGCATGGTATGGCCGTTGGCAACTACCTTTTCTTCAATGTCCTGTTAAGGAAGTATGTTTTAAGTAAGAATTGACATTATTAACTATAAAGGCAAGCATATTAACGTCGTTAACATTACTTGGAATATACTAATATTCGAATAAATATTTGAATGTTCGAATGATGAGTGATTCGGATGTTCATAGTGCCACTGTGTCCTATCGAGTTTACTATCACGAACCACGTATGAAATTGTATATAAATAAATAAAAATAAATCCTTTATTAAGTATTGATTACAGGAAAAAGGCAAACTTACATTCTTTAATGTACACAATGAAATGTATGAAAGATATTTTTAAGATATGTTTCACTTACCCTTTATAACGCAAGGTAGTTTTCAGTGTAGCATTCTCTTCAGCTGCGAGATAACGTAAGGCAGATGATCATTCAGTCGTGAAGCACTAAAATGTAATATACATTTTAACTATTATCGATAAGAATTATTTACTGCAGGGATGCAAATAAAGTGAGGCAAATTAGTAAATAAAAACCGATACTGTAACTGATAATATAATTAGTTGTATCTGTATTAGTTGTATATACAGTAATCGCACGATTATCCGCGGAGTTGGATGTTGGCATAATCGCGCATAATCAGCAGTATGAGCAGAAAAGGGAAATGAAATGAAATATTTAGATTTACGTCGCATACTTATACCGGTTACGCTAAAGGAGACGGTGATGATGAGTACTGAATGAAGAAAGTGGGAGGAAACGGGAGAAACCCGAGAAAACCCATGAGCACGGTCTTTATGCACGACAAAGTTCACACGGCACGAGCTGGGATTGAATCAGGGACCCCAAGCACCGGAGGCCAAAAAACGGACAAAAAGTCTTTCGTGCAACTTTCGTTTTCGGTAAAAAGTTTACACATAATTTAGAAAGAGTAGTTTTCTGGTCTTTTTATTTCACAAGTTGGTTCATGTCTATATTTTTTACATGCATAAAAAATTTTTCAACTCCCTTGCTTATTTCCTGTTAAAGACCTCTACCTCTGATTGTATTTTTTGCACATATTCTTATTGTTTTCAGACAACATTTCTAAAAGCGTAATTTATCGTCAGCAAGAAAAGAAAAGGAAAGCCTCGGATAGTGGAATGTGTACTGTATATATATATATATATATATATATATATATATATATATATACGTATTAGTATATAGTTTTATTTTATACGTCTCCTATTATTACACAATGTGCAGATATTGTCAAAGCGCAAGTAAATATGTATAACTCCCCGTTCTGCACTTAATAACTTGAAAGAAGTTCGGGGAAGGTAGTGTAACAGAAAGTGCAAACAGAAATGAGGGTTTAAAGGCATTTAATATTATTCCGTAGTAGTATGATTTTTTGTAAAAAAAAAAATATATATATATATATATATATATATATATATATATATATATCTAAACATACATATTCAATGATATAGTAAGAGGTTAGCAGCACTGATAGAACTGCAGAAAGTACAAAACCGTTAATAAGAAAGAGAGAGAGATGGTGGCCGCTTTTGTGCTTTTCATTGGCTAATTCCGAATTGCGCGCGAATACGTACGAGATTTCTTTCTTTTTCCTCTTCGCAGCCCAGATGTTGCCAATTAGAAGTTTTTAGTACTACATTTGTATGAAAATGTTGCCTTTAAGAAATGTGGTTTGCATACAGAGAAAAGAGCAAAATGAATATTTACCTTAGTGGGCATGAAAAAAGACGAAACATTTTGCAAGATGGACACACGAACTTCCTTAATGCAGGCGTTCAGTACATTATTGTAAAGAAAAAAACACTAAAAAGAATTACTTCAATATCCCTAGCAACATTCAACAATTCATAGAGAAAAATCTTTATTTTGAGAACAATGGAAAACTATGTAATTGTAGATAACTACTAAATTTAATGATTAAGGAAAACGTTTAGGCCCGGCCCTTCAGAAAGAAAGTGCACAGAATATTCTCTCATGGAAGCAATTGCAAAATCAACATTTTGTTTGCAGTTATAATTAGAGGATCTATATACAGGGTGTTCGAAAAAGAATGTATCCTCTTGAAAGAAAATATTCTCTGGGCCCCTAATCCTTTATATACCGAAAGGAAGTTTGTATAGCATTTTTTCTTACCTTCGTTAGAAGAATTGAAAGTGACTACTATCGTGACACGGGAGATATTTAATCGATAGTCGAATTACTCACATACTCGAATGAACACGTCTCTTGTAAGGAGAGGAAAGGCTTCTGTGATCCGCTATCGCAGCTGTGTCATATCTGCAGAGAATGTTAGGACACAAACGTGATCTTTGAGAGCCTCGTGAAAAGAAGTCGCATAGTATCATGTGTGGAGACATCGGGGCCATCTGAAGAACGCTTCATCATTAGGACCAAGGGCGAGTTACGAAACACTCTGGGATATATTTATTAACATAACTTCTCGTCATTCTGCAAGTGTGGTGGAGCTCCATCCTATTGGAAAAGGAAACCTCGGGAGCCCTCTTCATGTGTAGGTATCGTTCACATCTGAAGCATGTGAAGATAGATTACTGTACTATCGTGTACCTAAAATCATTTTCTACGAATACGAACATGTCTACACTGAAGGCAGTGCAGCTCTTTTTCTCTTTTTTTTGGTCATGTATTGTAACGCGGGGCAATGCACACAATAACATGTAATGTTGTGTATCATCATAAAGGGCCAGGGCGATGATTGGATCTTGATGGACGTGGAGAACTGATAGGTGATGTGAGTGGTATTGTGATCTATGGTTGTATGTTTACTGATGAATGCATAAGGAGAGGTGAAGGGGTTGCCTTTTTTTTTATGTCGATCGGGAGGGAAGCGATTGGGAAACTTTTGACTTTGTTTTTCAACCGAATATATTGATTGAATAGGTCGCCGACAATTTTACGGGGCGTCACGTCGTTGCCTTTTTCATGTCGATCGCGAGCGAAGCGAGCGTTTTTTTTTTTTTTTTTTTTTTTTTTTTTTTTTTTTTTTACCGACAATATGTATTGAATCGGTTGCCAACACCTTTAGGGGCGCGTCACGTCCTTCTTTCTGTGCTGATCGCGAGCGAAGCGAGCGCGAAATTTTTGACTTTTTTTTTTTTTTTTTTTTTTTTTTTACCCACAATATTTATTCAATCGGTCGCCAACACTTTTAGGGGTGCGTCACGTCCTCTTTTCTCTGCTGATCGCGAGCGAAGCGAGCGCGAAATTTTGACCTTTTTTTCTCTTTTTAATTCTTTTTTTTCTTTAAGAAAAAATATTGATTTCATAGGTCGCGAACATTTTTACGGGATGCAACATCGTTTATTTGTTTTTCCAACCGTCTTTCTGTCTTGAGCCCCCGCCAAGTTAACTTTATGGTGGACAAAAACTATGTGCGGTGGGTTACCGCGGGGTTCTCCCGTTTCCTCCCACTTTCTTCATTCCACCACCATTTCAATCATTTCTCATAATCAGCGCCTCTTTTAGCCTAAGCGGCATAACGTGGGACGTAAAACAAAGATTTCCTTTAGTTGCTTTCTGTCTTGATTACGAGCGCGAAATTTTTTACTTTTTTTTTCTTTCTTTTGATATTATTCATTTAATAGGACGGCAACACCTTTACGGGCCGCCGCGTCGTCGTTTACACTTCTTCAGCCCATATTCTTTCTGCTTGTTCGTTTTCCGGCATCTTGTTATCACCGCCCGCGGCAATGCCTATGTCTTTCATCGCTTTTTGAAGCAAATCTTTAATAAATATGCACTCTCACATTTGTACTAATATGCATACCACAGTGGATAGACTGTAACTAGGAAAGCAGAAGCCTGCATATCATATTATTTAACAGTTGAAAGTGAACTGTCATTTTAAGTTTGATTTTGATCAGATGAGTGCAGTTCAACTCGTCGACAATTGTGAAGATTCTCGAGGTTAGGGACCATCCATTTTGTGCTTTGTAATGAAAATGGCTGCAGCCAAACTTCTCTGATCTGAATGAAACTTGGCATGATGATACATCTTGACCTGCTCTACAAGTTTATTTAGTATTTTCCGTTGCGCAGGCTTTTGCTTCTCCAGGTTCTCCCATGGAACTGAGAAACGTATTCAGTCGAACTTCTGCGGTAAGTCAGTATATCATCCTGAGAAGTTTGATCGAGATAGCAGAGGTTCGACTATTCGTTTTTCAATTCCATGTGATATTACAACACGGTGAACTAAATTTATATAGAAACACTTTGATTTTGTTTTGTTTTTTGCTAGCATTAAACTGAGAAAATGTTATTCAATAGACAGAGAACACCACTCAAAGAAAAGTACATCATAAGAATATATATATGGTTGCTGTGGTTCTCGGTTTAATTTGCTAGTTAAGAAACTTGCTCTAAATAAGTACATCTTACAGGTGAAAAACTAAGCCAGGCGATAGAATTAAATATAAAGTTATACACTTTTATTTTACGTTTACTAGTGTTGGGTTACTACTGTAAAATAAGTCAGTATATATGAAAGATAACTGTATTAGGTACTATTTTCCACCGGCGGTGTATTCTTGCATAGTGTACTTAATGTTTACAAGCGGGGCGCTACTAGTATGGATGCATGACAAGTGCTATTGAAACTCGAAAACTAACTGGTTTCCACTACCCTTGCTTATACGTATACCCGCGTCGCCTTCGCTCCTGTTCACTTTGGACGCACATTCTTGCTATCGCTCAGGCCCCCAGCTTTCTCCTGTTTTGGCTCCCTTAAATAGTATTCGTGCTTTTTATTGGCCACCTGGCAAAGCACTTGTAATGATTTTACACCAGTAACTCTAAAATACATGTGTATTACTTTATTTAATTCTGTCGTCTGCAGAATTTTTTTTTTTTTCGTACAAATATGCCTTTTCATGCAGAACACTGAATTTTGCCTGTAAATTTTTGAGAATATGCTGTGACGAAACTTGAGCACCGTTCTTCTTTTCTTTCTTATCACGAGTCTTCTTTAGCCTAATGAGCACAATCATCACACGATAACGACTATTCTTTTCATTTAACTTGTAAACAAGTTGAACTAATAATAATAATTGATGTACAAAGGAGAAGTGTCCTACATATTTGAGGTAAAAAATAAAATAAATATACTTCTACTTCATCCGTGTTTACAAAGTTAAATGTTATCGATTTACAAAAAATGGTCACCTATCCACACACTGACCAGGCTCGACACTGCTTGACCATACATATTAAAACATCGGTCCCACTGAATACACAAGTAGTAAGCACATTCACATAAAAATAATTAGGATTACAGTATATAAAATGCGTTAATTAAAATAGCAAATGCCTTACCTTATCACAGGCGATCCAAAGCCACTGCACATCATCTGCTACGCACACTATATTCCTCCAATATTTCACTCACTTCCTATATCACGCAACAGAAAATATTAATAAAATTCACTTAGCAACATTTTCATTTTTAATCAACAATACGTATAACAATTAAGAATAAAATTAATTGTGAGCACATTGTTATAATTAGAATACTGTTTTTATTCGTTTACAAATATGGGATTAATATAGAGCTGGCAGCAACAATATATACAACTCATCCTGTATGTATCGTAAATCCTAACTTGAGAAGACATCTCTGACGCAAACAATGAGACAAGAAATCAAATACTATATCCGACACATTTGGGGTTTATTGAACTTCAATGTTGGAAGATACCACCTTGTCGGTAGTACAAATGTAATATCCTTACAACACGCGGAACTTTTGCCAGGCATATCTAGGAATTTGGGAAGATTAATTGATATCCTTAATGTGCAATGTATGATTATGACGCATTGTTATGTACACGCAGACGGAACCAGGACAATCTATAGATGACATTTGCACTGTGTTTGGACAATTTGTTCGCAGAAAATAACCGTTTTTGTCTATGAATACTTGAGAACATGGAAGGTATGAGATATACATTTTATGCGCAAATATTATAATACAAATCATTGTTAGTTTGGTGGATGCGTGAAAGAAAGAAAAGGAGTAGATTTTTGCAGACGTCCGGATATAAAGCGAGAACTGAGAATACGCATCTATAACATCTATTTTCTTTGTGTTAATGATATCGATGAACTAAACGGGGAAACTAAAATACAACTGTTTGCAGTATAATTCGAAGTATAGTCAAGTGCAGAGGCGTACTCACGGGGTGTCCACCGGGTGCGGACTCCTCGCAAAAGTTCCTAAGTGAACATACATTTGCAGACTTTCTCATTAAATGTAGTTATTAACAGGGAAAATATTGATGTATCATCAATATAAATCTGATCTTACACTTCATCTGTACTCTGTCTGTATCATGTTTTTGTGAAAAAGTAAGTGGAATATTTATCGTGTTTTCGAATGCAGAATAATAGTATATAGACATAGTGGCTTGTAGTATTGGAACCTTGCCCCCCGAAGCTTGGATCCCTTAGAAGAAAAAAAAATGCATGCGCGCCTGGTGAAATGGTTAACGAATTCAGTTCACTCGATGAATCGACAGATAGTAATACACATTTCGACAGATCGACAGCATTCGACAGATACAGACATATGAAAGTAGCACAAGAATTAGGCGAAAGTCCGTGCGTTTCCTCAATTCACGTAGGAAACAACAGAAAATATCAACTACCATAAAATAATCCGTATATATATTTAATTTATTTGGAATAAAATAAATATAGAAACAACCTGTTCATACATAACTACGGTAAGTGCGTTAATTGCTAACGTAAGAACAAATATGAAACAAGGCACAAAATAAAAAAGAAAAATAAAGTTAAAGGGAATAAATATTTAGGCTTGATTGTCATTCGTATTAAGAAGCTGGGTAATAAAATGTTAAAATCTACAGAAAATTATGAAATTAAATCAGGATTTGAAATAAAAGTCTATACATTGGAAGTAGGCCAGGGAGTTTGCAAGGCAGATGTGTGCGACACGCGTTACTTTATAGATTCCCTTCATTGAACTATAGTAAGCAGTACGAAGATGGTACTTTGCGTATAATCACAGGAAGGATTGAAGTTAATTACCATGGTAATATAATTATTTATTGATAAGTATTTCCATGTTAAATTATGAAAATTATAAGCACAAGGAGGGTGAAAAAGTAGTGTGACCGACTTAGCAATGACTGAAACATAAAATAGAAAAGCGAATAAAAACAAATGCCTTTTGAGTTATGTGGAATAAAGTTTCTTCTAGCCAGTAAGGAAGAATAGGATCTGGTGCATTCATTGAATACCTGAAAAAAATCGTTTATCAAAATAGAAGGAAACACACTTATCGTTGTGGCAACTACGAACTTCTGTTTACCTCAGCCCGCCTCAGCAAGTGCTTTCTATCCGGTCCGCGCTCCGTAACCAAACTCAACGCTGCCTGCTAGCGAAAATTTCATTCTTCAGTATCGTTGAGTTTATTGCAGAAAGCAATGGCAGATACGGCATCAGCACCTGCAGCCCCGGCACAGGCTTCTCCTAAGAAGTCTGCAAAGCCTAAGAAACCAAAAACAACACCTTCTCATCCAAGAACATCAGAAATGGTGAACAACGCCATCAAGAATTTGAAGGAAAGGGGAGGAAGTTCACTGCAAGCTATTAAGAAATACATCTCTCAGAACTACAAAGTGGATGCCGAGAAGCTTGCTCCATTTATCAAGAAATACTTGAGAAGTGCAGTTGCTTCTGGGTCTTTGGTTCAGACCAAGGGAAAAGGTGCATCTGGATCGTTTAAGCTTAGTGCTTCATCGCTGAAGGAGAAGCCTGAAGGTGGATCTTCAACCAAGGCGAAACGATCAGCATCAAAGGAGAAGAAGCCTGCGAAAAAGCCAGCAGCTAAACGTCCCAAGAAGACTGGTGAAAAGAAAAAGGCTGCTGCTCCCAAACCTAAGAAATCACCATCTAAAGTGAAGAAGGCAAAAACTCCCAAGAAGCCAAAGGCCCCGAAGCCAAAGAAGGCTACAGCAAAACCGAAAAGTGCTAAGAAGGCTGCACCAAAGAAGAAGTAAATGTGTCAGTAAATCATCTGACATTTTAAAACGGCTCTTTTTAGAGCCATCAAATACTTTGAGAAGAGTAAAATTGTGCTTTTCCTATCATTATCACATGTTCATTCATAGCAATGTATAGTATACACGCAAGGGACTTTGAGTTTTCTTTTTAACCGAAGCACTTCTTGATGTAAGTGCTTTATAACAGAGGGGAATTGAGGGTGGGGAAAGAAAGCTTTCACGGGTGTCAAGAATGGTGTACTCGAAAAAAAATGGGGAACACATTACGTAATGTCAATTTGTGATCACTTACTTTTTCCTTGTTCCTATCTTCAAGTAGCGAAACAGTACAGAAAACGCACTTAATGCATTTGTTAGAAAAACTTTTGCAGGCTGACTGGGTTCGATTCTCGGTGGGAGCTCAAATGTTTCGCATTGCACGTTAATAAGTAGGTCCACGTTTGAAACAGCCTTGCTGCTGAAAGGGACACTAAACTAAAATCAACTCTTTTCAAGGCTGGGGTGAAAGAAATGTTCGAACTTATTACAACTCGTGAAAGTGAAGTAGACTATGTTTCAATTTAACGTCGTACTATTATGATTTTTATGATAAAGGAGACGGGTGATTACGCCTAATGAATGATGGAAATACTGGTGTAATGAGAAAGTGTTAGGAAAAGGGAACACGCTAATAACCACGGATACCGTCTTATAATTCGTAATATTGCTATAAAGAAAAATAGTAACACCAGCAGAAATGTAGGTGTACAATTGAACTGATGTTAAGTACAAACAGACACTTAAAGAAAGTTTAGTTTAACGTTTGCATTCAACAGCAGCGACCTCTGACAAAATAATATTACTTTTGCTACCTTGGAAGAAGTACATATTTCGCCTGCGAGTTCTATCAGATTAATAACGTTGAGAAGGGCAAACAGTGGTTGAATCGAAGTTAAGTTATGCAACATATGGCAAAATCGAACCCTTGACCACATAAAACGAAGATAATCAATCGGTAAACATAGGGGAAAACTAAAGAATATACTTGAAAGATAGGATGATATACGAAACGACAGGAAAACGAAGGTAGATGTATTAACTATGCAACATACGGCGTGAGAATTTAAAAAAAAAAGATAACAAGTATGGACAAGATCCTTGTTAGGATAACAGCATCTCTAAGTAGTGTATTGGTCCTAAAAAGGACCGTTTTTGAACTCAGTGCCAGAACTTCAAACTTAAGCACGTTCCCCACGGATGCGGCGAGCAAGCTGAATGTCCTTAGGCATGATTGTGACTCTCTTTGCGTGAATAGCACACAAGTTGGTGTCTTCGAAAAGCCCTACAAGGTAAGCTTCACTTGCCTCCTGTAAAGCCATGACAGCTGAGCTTTGGAAGCGAAGATCTGTCTTGAAATCTTGTGCAATTTCTCGGACGAGTCGTTGGAAGGGCAGCTTGCGGATGAGCAATTCAGTGCTCTTCTGGTAACGACGAATTTCTCGGAGAGCCACAGTACCAGGCCTGTAACGATGGGGCTTTTTCACTCCACCGGTAGCTGGAGCACTCTTTCTTGCAGCTTTGGTGGCAAGCTGCTTTCGAGGAGCTTTGCCTCCAGTAGATTTCCTAGCTGTCTGCTTGGTACGTGCCATTGCAACTGTCACGACTTGTTTCAAATAATTGCGCGCTGAATGAAGTCAAGTTATATAAAGAGCAAAACCGTTAAATCAAGCTATTTCTCATTGGATAAAGTCAGTCGAAAAGGACAGTTCTCATTGGCTTAGACACGTTTTGTGTTTTTCCTCCGTGCTTTCCCTGCATGATCGAAGGAACAAAACCACGAGTCTTGGGCTGCTTGGGCTTGTATTTCTCGTGTGTGGTGAGCGAAGCAGTAACATATCGAAATGACAGGACGTGGAAAAGGAGGCAAGGGTCTTGGCAAAGGAGGTGCCAAGCGCCACCGTAAAGTTCTTCGTGACAACATCCAGGGTATCACCAAACCCGCTATTAGGCGTCTTGCTCGCCGTGGTGGTGTGAAGCGTATCTCTGGTCTCATTTATGAAGAGACCCGAGGAGTATTGAAAGTATTCCTGGAGAACGTAATCAGAGATGCTGTTACATACACAGAACACGCCAAGAGGAAGACAGTGACAGCTATGGATGTTGTGTATGCCTTGAAGAGGCAAGGAAGAACCCTGTACGGTTTCGGAGGTTAAGTTGGGGTTCCTCCTATTTTGGATATAAAATTGGCATAAACGGCTCTTTTCAGAGCCAACAAATTTATATAAAGGGAAAGATTTACTTTGTGCGATTTTCTGTTAGATTATAAGAATTCGTGTAACTACATTAAAGCCTTTTGATGCACACTAAATTACAGACGTAGAGAGATTAATTTGAGAAAATCATACGTTTTTTTTTACATTATGTACGTTCATGTATACGTATTCATATCATGTAGCAGTATTAATGCTGGAGAAGGGGTTCTGGTTGGAAATTGGCGATTTGTTGGAAGTAGCGAGCATGAGAGATGCGAAACGCAAGTCGGAATTTCTGTTCTGACAGTAGGATGTACGTATAGAGGCTTATACAACTTCTATACTGTGCTGTGAGGGGCGAATAATGCGTTAGAAACCTGAATCTTGTCCTTTATCTTGTTTACGTGGTCTTGGGTTCGATTTCTTTCTTTTGCGGTAGTGTCTATTGTGATTTACATGTAAATTAATGACACTTCGTAGCGGGTTACTAAAATAAAGAGTAATACAAATATGAGATGTAGGTTAATGCATTGTATACTTCACATTATTTACTAAAGAAAGGCAGTAGTTACAAGAAACCTAGGCTCGCTCGTTGGGCACAGTAGCAAATGAGTTCTGAGATCAGAGAATAAGAGTAGTTGCGTATTACAAACCATATACATATAACACATATCACACAAATATGAATATCGACCTTGCAAAGAATAAATCGTACTTAAGTGTGCATTTAATGTCATTACTATGTTGCAAAAGAAATTTAGGAAAGTTTTCTGATCCGCTCTGTTCATGATGTCATTGGGGCATAGTAATGAACAATAATAAATGTCGAGAACATATTGAACAGAGTAATTTCAGCCAAGCCAACGCAAGAGAGAAACATGAGTGCTTTAAGAATGTTGGAAATTCCTTTGTCTAGCATGAAGTACATGAGAATATGTGGTATGAGGTTTTCTTCCATTGCTGAGAATCTGGGCTCGAC